>NC_072450.1:21399968-21699968 GCF_027596085.1 Anoplopoma fimbria
CAAGTGAGATGTCTCTCTCTCTTCATGGAACCTACAATGGTGACTTTAATGGCAGCCCCATAAGAGTGTGGTCTGTTGAATGTGCACGAGAGAGGAGAGGATAGAAGAGCCCAGGAACACAATGGGTCTAGCGTTCCTTTCAGTCGGCTCAGGGCCTTATCTCCCGTCAACACACTAGCCTGTGACTGCCACTATAGGAAAGGATTTACAATGTGAGAGTGGAGGAAATGCTGCAAACTTCTCTCTTGCTTTAAGTCTGACACACACACACACACACACAGAGAGAGAGAGAAAGAGAGAGACAGGAATAGTCATTTCCATACCAGCACAATGACTAAACCTGGTTCTTGTATCCCAGTGAGAGCTCAACCATCCAGGAGATGCTAACAGAGTCCACAGCATGTGTTTGTGAGGTGACAGAGAGATAGTGGATCGAAAAAAGAAAGGGGGAGACAAAGCCGTTTTTTTTTCGCCCATTAATGCCATCAAAGGGATTTCCAGTAGCCGTTTTATGGCGCGGAGAGTTCATCGAAGCCAGTTCCCAACCCCGCGTGTGTGTGTTTCATTGTGCAGTTTATCAGGCCGGCCACATGGAGTGTCAGAGCTAACCCAGTGACCGCTCAACAAAAGGCCAAATTAAGAGGAGTGAGAGGCTGTCGTACAGGGAGTCTGACAGGTTGACTGACGCCGTTCCCGAGGAGAATAGCATCCTGTCAATCTTGGAGCTGTCACCTTGACAGGAATCCTTTCTTTGGATGCAACCCCCATCGCCAACCTTTCTGTCACTCAAGGCCACACACACACACACACATACACATACCTCTTCCCTTTTCAGTATTCTGCACGAGAAATAAATAAGCCACCTAGAGTAACATCCTACTGAGACACACACACACACACACACACACACACACACACACACACACACACACACACACACACACACACACACACACACACACACACACACACACACACACACACACACACAATGCTGCATGTGTACAGAGCCCCCTAAGGCCATAACTCTGAAAGAGAGAAAAATATAGAGTGAGTTTCATAAACACTCCATCCATCTCCTTGACAACCGTACTTCCACCGTGATACTCCACACACACTGCCTCCAACAGACCCAGCTTGTAATGGCCCTTTGCATCTGTTTGTGTGTGTAATGTTATTGTGTTTCACTGTTTGTGTGTCTGTATGACCATACTTACAGCTGCAGACTTACATTAAATTGGCATATTTTGGTGTGAAGTAAAACACCGGCACTGGACCTGAGGTTAACTGAAGTTATTCCTCAACATGGGGCCGTGGGGGAAAATGTGACGTTGTAATCAAAGAGCTGTGGGGCTTCCCCCTGCACGCTCTTTCACATTATTTAATCAGGACTGGAGCTTTTAAAAAAGCCCTCCTGGCTCCGTATGAAGGCAGCGTTTGTGTTGGAGGCTGGCGAGGCTGGTGAGACTGGAGTCGGGGCAGAACAGCTGTCTGTGTGTACTTTACAAGCTGGTCCTGTTTGTTCTGTAGACACAGGAGGGGTCAGGAGGGTGTCAGCTTTGTCTTCTGTCCCCCTCTATGGCTGTGTGTGTCTGTGTGTGTGTGTGTGTTTGTATGTGTATGTGTCCGGCAGAGGGAGAGAGAGGTCAGGTGGGTGAGGCAAAGGGAGTAACAAGCCAGTGTGGACAGGTGGATGATTCTCAGTATGGGAACAGAACCTGCCTTTTTCTCAGTCTCTCTCTGAGTAATTATGTCTGCACAAAAGTCAAAAGTTTATTTGTCATTGATAGTAAAGCTGAAATGATTAGTTGATTGACAGAAAAATGTATCTGCAACAATTTTAATTATATAGCAACTTTAATGAAGAGCGAGAATTTGCTACTTTCTTCTTTTTTATGACAGTGTTAATGAAATACCTTTTGGTTTTTAATGCTGGTCAGGCAAACTAAACTTGCCTCTGGGCACTTTTTTTTTTTTTTCAGAATTTTCTAAAATTTTATAGCTTCCATAATCCAAATATAACTAACAGATAAATGAAATGTTTTTTTTATTTGCGGCCTATTCTCCAGTGCCCTACTCGGACAGAGATAGTCATCTTAAAAGGAATATAAAAGGTTGAAACTGCCTATTAAATGGGATATAAACATGCTGCAATGATTAAAATGGGAATATTAATGTTGGTGATATGTGCTATACACACTACGACAACAACTCGTTATCAGGTAATTAAAAAAAAAGCAACACAGAAGCATATAGGCAGAGCAATAAAAAGAGAACATTATGGCAGTGATAATATTTATATTTATTATGTCCATCTTCACATCAATCCACCCAGCTGACTGTGACACTATGACACTATGACAGCAATACATCTTACAAGCTATGCATTGACTGGCTCGTGTTCACATGCAGACAGATATACTATTTGTACTAGTTCAGTTTTATGAAATCTGTTTTTGCATTTTTTTTTCTTCAAATGTGGTATAACGTTAATAAAGTCTGCAGTCTCGTGGACTCAATTGTGCCCTCCTTGTTGTCTTCGTCGTCCTGATATGAGGAAACAGCGGCACCCACGGGCAGACAGCGGGACTCAGACGGATGCATTTCACTCAGCTCTTGCTTTCTGATTTCACCGCTGTGGTCGCATCTGAAATAATTCGTTTTAGGCTGCCCTCTTCAAGTCAGACATTCAGATAATAAATATTATTTATATATTTTCAATGCATTTCATTGTTTAAAAAAAAAAAAAAAAAAAAAAAAAAAAAAGATATATTTAGCCCAGTGTAACCTATATAATCACGGATTAATATGCACTATGTCGTTTTGTAATATATTGCAATATATTAGCATACAAAAGCATCATTTTGTATCCAATATGGGATATGTGCAGGCTACAATTTGGATCAGCTTCAATTTAGAAAGGATTCCTGTACATAGCTGCCAGCTCGCTCCTCTGATGGTGAGAGGGAGGGAGAGTGGTAAGGGAGGGAGAGAGAGAGAGAGAGAGAGAGAGAGAGAGAGAGAGAGAGAGAGAGAGGTTAGGAGCTCCAGATGGTGTTTAAACGCAGACAGAAGGCTACAGCGAGGACAGAGAGAGGAGGAGGAGGAGAGAGCCGCGGTTACTGCGTACAGTGAGCTCGTCAGCTCCGTTCATCAGTGAAGACAAAACAAGTCTGGGGAAAAAAAAAACCACATTTTGAATAAACGAGGTGAAAAAGAAAATGTCAATTATGCTCAGCTGACTGAGTGGGTTTTTTTTTTTCTGCGGGAGAAGTGGATTCTCTTTTCAAATCCCAATCTGAAGACAGGTCGGCGGAGGATCGGCGCGTCGGCGGAGGAGAAGGAGCGTACAGAGAAACGTGGTAGTAGAGAAACTGTGTTGGTTTTTTTGGAGGAAAAAAGGGAGCAGAATATAAATCTCGCCGGATGTATGAGGACTTGTTCCTGACACCACGGACTGTGGCTGGGCTGTGAACTAAAGAAGAGGGTTTTAAAGTTGTCACAGGAGGAATAACAGTCGCACCCTGCAGACCAGAGGATCCGCATCTTAATCATTTGCGTTTTTTTACATGGGATACGCGAGGATCTGTGGACAAAGTAGAAACCCCGTTGATACTTTTGCTTTCTGCTTAAAAACGATCAGAAATCTCGTTTTTTGCAGTTGAAACTGTATTTTTTTTTGATTATTTGGTTTTATTTATTCTATGTGGGGTGGTTAAAATGAGCAAGAGAGCGGATTTACATGATTGGGACAAGTTGTGATTTTTTTTTGTTTTCACCGTCAACACAAGAAGGTGTTTGCTTTTAAACACACACAGAGACTGCAAAACCAAAGACTTCAATGTGCTTAAGGATCCAAGAGACCTGGCGAGAGAAATACCTCATAATTTATTATACATGGAAAGTCAAAGCCTTTTTTGACCTCCCAAAGGAAAGTTGAAATAGTTTTTGTGTGTGTTAGACTGTGGCTTCTGCCTCTTTTTCCTCTTAATATCAAAAAAAAAAAAAAAAAAAAAAAAAAAGGAATAACACCTGAACTATCTAGCAACTATTCCCGCACTATCTTGCCAAGGCTTTATAATTGTTCCCAAATAATGAGGATTGAGACAATATAAAACCTGTTTTAGAAACTATCTGGTGTGGATTATCAAGGCTACAATTACCTCAGCTTGACCCCGACCTTCACCAAGTAAGTACAACCTGCAAACTCCACTGTGTTGAAGCAAATTCTATAAAACATTGATTTTGTTATTGGTGTGAATTGTGTTTGAATGCACTAGGGCTTCGGTCTTTGCAATTTATCAGAACATTTGACACAATGGAAGGAGTGTTTTACATTCAAAAGCTCAGACGGCTGAAATATCTCAAGTTTAAACTCACATTCTGGTCAACATGATTGCAGCTGTTAGAGCGGCATGTTAATGTCAAGATGAAGACAAACCAGGCTACTGTTCATGCATCTATTTTCTTTAAATGCCTTTTTGCTATATTTATCCTTTTTCTGTAATTCTATCTTGTTTAATTAATAATTTTACATCATAATATGTCCTCAAAGGGTTTAGGATATATATGGGGAAATATTGCATCTTTCTTAAGTAAAAAAGCACATTTGTTATTATTATTCCATTGTTGCTTATATTTCGGCAGATGTAAAGATAGGGACATGCAGACTGAAGAGCAGAATAAAATAGACAGAAAAAAAGGGAGTCTGATATTATTATTACATCATAAATATCCTTAAAAATATATTTGCTTACGACCTTTCATTTGCTTTTTTGTCACTTGAATGAAATGTGGTGAAAGAGCTGAGGTAGAGACAGAGACTGATGGGGGTTCATGAGTTGTTTGCGCATCAGTCTGTGCTGCACATCAAAGTGAAATCTTTGGTCTCTATGAACTTGTAGTCTTCCCGGACTGGATCGAGGTGAAGGGTGTGAAGGGATAGACTTAGACTTTTACCCCATGGTGCCTCAGATTACAACCCCCACCTTTTTTAATGATACTGTGGTGCATAACAAGTGTCCACAATTGTGTGTGAAAAGAAGACCAATCCTTTCTGGTGAGTGCAGGCTGTTTTAATACTGTACCAACTTGTGGAGACATTTAGGGAGAAGGTAGAGGAAGTGTTTAACAGGAATACCATGGCAACCAAAGGAAAAATAAACACAAGTGCAAAGTGATTGAAAAAGCTGAAACCATGATGGATAATGTATAGTCAGCCTTTGTGGCTGTTGGGACACTCCCTGAGAAGAAACCAGATCAGCCAAAGGTTTCTCCCCCCACTTGAACAGCCTCAGCAGCACACTCTTCTGCCTGTGAGTGCAACAGTAAAACACTCAGGCCATTTTCTCTGCAGGACACGGCCCTGTATAATTGGCCCTGGTAAATATCCTCTGAATAATTGAACAGTTGATAATAGTCTTGAACAATGGATGTGAGGTTGCAGGGGTGAAACCGCAGTGCAGACACCCTGCCTCACCGCACATTATACCTCCATCACCACCAAGCGAGCATCTCGGGCTCCCTCCTTCCAACGCCGGCCGCCCCATCGCTCAGCCGGGCCCCGGCCAGCCGCCTGCTAAGGCAGATGTCCCCACTTCATCATTTAAGTAGCTCTCTTAAAAGGCAGGCCATTCATTATGACCCCCAGCCTGCAGAGTGTTTATTCAGTTCCTCGCTACCACAGGTGCATTGATGGGACGTCCTCTGTTTCATATGCAGAAGGAAACATACCACAGGACTTTAAAAAGAAACAGCAGCAGGCTAATTCACAGGCCAGCTGAGAGTCAGCTTAAAGTCTGCTATTTAATAACTAAAAGAAGAAATACATACTTTTACTGACCTTTATTCACGGTGGGATTATTCTGTCATACATTGCTCCTATTTCAGGCACATCATGATTTATGTTTTTACCATCAAGGTATCAAAGGCCCAATCATTTTTGTAACCTTGCATGACACGTGCCAATATTAACTAGAGAGTTTACCAGGAGATGGTGAAAGTCCGTAATGTTTATCATCTCTGTGTCATCTGCTGCAGGTGACACGGCTCGTTCCATACTTTGACTTGATGCTGCCGGATATTTTTATCCTGCTCATACGCGTTTACTGTATTTGTGTGTGGGCTCGTTTAGTGTGCCTACTGTGTGTGTGTGTGTGTGTGTGAGTGTGTGTGGTAATTATCGTGATCTAAATGCGGGCAGTGCAGGTGAAACTGGCTGTCTCCTAATTAATGAGTGGAGCAGATGGCCTCGGGTGGGCGGGAGCTGCGAGCCCAGTCAGGTGGTCAGCACAGCACAGACACCTGGGCCGTCACGAACAAGACAAGCCAAGCGGTTGACACAAGCCGAAGACATCTGGCCTGTGTGTGTGTGCGTGTGTGTGTTTACATGTCTGTGTATGTATGACCTTCCCTGAAAGTCAACAAACCGATATATACAGTGCTGTATCTGCTCGTACATGCTTTTGTTGTAAAAGAGGTTTAGGATATATTAAACTATGGAAGTAACAGAAAAAGGAAACGTGAGAAAAAGAGTAGTTTTAAAAAATATACAATTTTGTGAAGCAGAAAGTGTTTTTTCTTCTTCTGCTTTCTCTTCAGTCAGTCGTCACATGACCAGTTAGGGGAACACGATCCACAAGTTGGAAACCATTGCTATACGGCTTCTCCTTTTACACCAGGGTGTTTTTAAGATCTGGCACTGACACAAAGCCACAGAGTGCGCGTGCAGCCTATTTATGTTTATGTTTGTGTGTTCATGTTATATTAAGCGGTGGGCCTAATCTCCGCCTCTAAAGCTGTGTTATTGCACGTACAGTGCTCCATATGCTTCAAAACAAGTTGGTTTGTTTAGTCCATATTTTTGACAAAAGCTTTCAGTCAATAACCACTCAAGGGGACTATTTTTTTCACAGGTTTACCTCCAGGCGGAGAACATTAGCCTTTTATAAATAAAGATACTTTGAAAATAAGAGGGAAAATTAAATCCTCCGTTAAGTTTGTGTCACAGAGAACAAATAGCTACAGTAAGATGAGAACCGCAGAAAGTGAGGAAGCCATAACTGTTGGTTATATTAGTCGTACCATTGCCATGTGTGTGTGTGTTTATGATAGAAGCACAAAATGACAGACCACTAAATTGGGATGGTTTTTAAAGAGGAGACAGCAACGCTTTATGGAGAGCTATGAGGGTTATTTGACTTTTGTTAGTTGTTCTTTGGTTTGTTCAGGATGACAAATTAATGGCAGCCTTGTGCAGAAACACATTTATGTACTGTTAAAACTATTTTAATGAGATCAGTGTGTAAATGTGCGTGTTTTTGTGTCGATAAGGGGGCAAGTAAGCAACTTAAGGCTTCTCAGCGTTGAATCTCTATGGTTTCACTGCTGTTTATCCTAACACACAGTGGGAAACACAAGTGTGGTTCTGGCCGCCTCCTGCTCCGTCATTCGTCCTGTGTGTGTGTGTGTGTGTGTGTGTGTGTGTGTGTGTGTGTGTGTGTGTGTGTGTGTGTGTGTGTGTGTTGGTCTGGTCTGCCCTGGTCTGTTCCACATGTGTTTGACATTACTGTGACAAGGCTACCCAGCCTCTCTGGGGAGATGGAGAATGTCAGAGACTAGAGCGGAGGAGCGAACAGCTTCCCAACATCTGATGGAATGAGAAACACACTCGCTGTATGGCTGGCCTGCTGACGCCACAGCGTGGGAGCAGAGCAAAGCGGAGCAAGAGGGTGGAGGCCAAGAAAAATCCCAAATGTGTGTGTGAAATATCACTCTTTCCCTCTCTTATCCCCGTTCGCTTCCCTGCATGTCCACATATCCTCTCAGATTCCCAAGGATAATATATAGCAAAGGAACAAATACACGCTTATCATTTAATCTCTGCTTTGCAACCACTGGAACGGTCAGGTCTCCATCTTTTCTCCATATCTCAGTGAATGTAGAGCAGTAGAAATGCTGCTTAGTACCTTATCTATGACATTCAAGGATAAAAACTCACCATTTATTGCCGAGCATTTTGGGAAATTATTTGTTGAATTGACTCTTAAATTACTTCAGCATATACAGAACTGACAAATTGCACTCTCAATTATGCATTTGCAAAAGAGAGGCACATTTCCAGTGCTCAGAAATGCTCAATCATGAATGCAAAAGGAAACAAATGTCACAACATTGATGAATTCACATGTAAAGTACATATAACTGAATGGCTGATAGCTACAGCCAAGAAAAAAAATTAAAAAGGTGCTTCCTCCTCCTCCCTTCCTTGTGTTGTGCCTATCTCTCCTCCTGCTCTCCCTCTTCACCTTCTACTTCCTCACATACCCGCTGACCTCTGACCTTTTTTTGACCCTCCTCCCTGCCTTGTCCAATTCTCCCAGCGGCGCCACCCCCCTCCGCCTCCCGGTAGGAAGTGTGTTCAGATCAGAGTCATACAGAGGAAGCAGCTGGGCTAATCTACAGTAGCACTGAGCTCCGTTTTAATCAAACCAAATGGACAGGACAACAGAGAAAATAGGAAGCTCATATCGCCACCGCTACCTGATATAATGAATCCCTCCCTTTCCTTCTGCCCCACACCGAGGCCTTTATCACAGGCGTGGAGTAAACAAGCAAAAAGGGAAGCAGACTGAAGTTATTAAGGCCTCTACTCCAAAGCAGTCCTCTCTGGACGTCTGGGGAAGTGCTGCAACACAGGAGCAAGCAGGCAGAGATTGGGAAGGAAGGCATGCTCTCTCTTTCTCCGCGTACAGTATTTGTGAAATTAAAAAAAGCCGTTATCTCCTGGAAACAGATCCTGTGCCACACAGATGGTTCCGTCTCTCTTCAAATGGGAGGCTGCCGTTGTGTTACCAGTTAGTTGTACAGACCTTAATCTCGGCTCCAGCCTTCCTTCCTCTGACTCCCTGTCTCCTTTTCTACACAACATACACACACACACACACACACACACACACACAGAAAAACACCCCTTCAGATAACATTATTGCCAATGTTAAGGACTAATTTCTCTAGGAAATGGACATTTTAGCGTCTCAGAGGTATTTGTTGTGCAAGAGAGAGGAAGGTCAGAGATTTTCTTGATGTGTCAAAGAGCAGTGGTCACTTTGAGGAGCGAGTCAATGCCTGGCATTTAATGGAGCCTCAGCAGGGTGTAGGGGTTGTGTTTGATGGTTTCCATACTGTCTTTCAAGTGCTACCTTGGAGGAAAATCATCCTATTAGTAATGTGTCTGACCTCTGCGAGTTGTGATTTAAGGAGAGGTCTCTCTACAGACTTTCAGATTAACTTGAGTGTTGATTAGATTTGAGACCGAAGACATTTTATAGGGTCGCCTTCTCAAAAAACTGTAGTATCAATTACAGGTTTTTCATGCATCTTTCTAAAATGCAGTGCTATTATACCGGCAGATATCTTGGGGGGGATGGAAGTAAAGTTAAAAACATCCCTATTGCCCTTGATTTAATCATTTAGTCCCTGACACTACAAAATCTCCTCTCACAAACACACATATCATTAGATGAACATCATTTGATCTAAAAGAAGTCTCAGAGGGTCTGACCAGGATTGGATGTAGAATTGAGTCCACTTCTACATTATTTAGCTTTTGTTTTCCTGCTGTCCATAATTGACGTTATAATTAGTGGCAATGTTAATGCACAATTTGAGCATGAATTAAACTGTTCATAAACTGATATATTCTAATAGAATTTCTCAAACTCCTTATAATCCATAAAGGGACAGTTCCTTTATAGTATCACTGTTTGCTGTTCACATACTTTACCATGACATGACAGCGGGTCATCCTAATTTGCAAATTAGCTCACATAATCAGCATGTTATTGGCACCGCAGTCGCTCTCCTCCTTCCGCCACTCGCTCTGTTTTTGTGGCGGCGTCCCGTAGTCGGCTCGCGTCCCAGAGGAGTAACTGGTATTTATTTCAGCAGCTTCCAGCATGAGCTGGCTGTAGGCTAAATGGAGAAACTGTCAAGCTTCTCTCTAACCTGTAACATGAATGCCCCCCTCCCCTCCTCTACCACATTCTGTTTCCCACCGGTTTGTGTGTGTTGTGTGTGTGTGTGTGTGTGTGTGTGTGTGTGTGTGTGTGTGTGTGTGTGTGTGTGTGTGTGTGTGTGTGTGTGTGTGTGTGTGTGTATGTGTCAAACCTATGGGGTCCTGCAGGATAATACAGAACACCCTACCAATGCCTGGCTAATGTCAGGTGCTATTGTTACCGTGCCTGCGGGCCAAATGAAGAGGTATGAGAGCGCTGGCAGACTGGGGAGCAGTTCAAGACAGTTTTGTCAGCGCTGACAGCTCCATAGTGACAGAGCAGACATTTAACACTGAATGAAATTAAATACATGACATCAAGCAGGAGAATGACTAATCTGCTGTTTGTTTTCCTATCTTGGCTGCAAGTGGCAGCTCCGTGTCAGGTTCTTAACGGTGCACAAAGCACATGAGCGAGGGGCATGGGGAGGAAAATAGGCAGCCACAATTCACACATTCCGTTTAACACACTCACACGTAAAAGGGTTTGGGTTTATGAGGAGGAAGGACAGAGATGCTGCAGTTGCCGTGGATATGTTGCCAGGGTCAAATCTAAGTCTTTTGTGCTCCATAAATCAGCAGGCAGCAGCAGTGACGTAAGAACAAACAGAGCTGCTCTCTCTGCTGCAGCTGGCTCGAAAGAGGGAGAAACAGGAGAGAGGAATACAGAGAGGGAAAGAGAGAGCAGGACAGCAGCTGTCAGGCCTCCATCGCACACCTGTCACACAGGAAGTGAGCGCCGGCCACTGTTTCCTGGATACACCTCCTCAAACACTACTCCTGGAAGAAATGGAGGGAGGACATCTGCTGTGAGGGGGGGGGAGACAGACAGCCAGCGAGACCGATACACTAACAGATCAATAGAGACATTTGATAAGGATGAGGAATAAATGCCAAATAAAAAGAGGATGAAAACAAAGAAAAATGAATTTCCCATGCCTGTGTTGCCTTTCTCATGTGAGCTGCCTTGTGATCCTGTTTGCATGTAATTGTGTGTGTCCAGATTACGCACAGTCAAGAGGATGTTTGTGTTATCGCAGAGCTCTATGACAGACAGGTCACTCTGTGGAGACTCCAGCCAAACTCTCCCACAAATACAATAAGCCCACATGCCCTAAACTTAACAGTGGGACATTCCCACGCTTGCTCCTCTACACCACCCCCTCTCCGACCCCCAACCCACTCCGCTCCCCCTCCGTCCTGTGACCAATATGAACTAATCCAGATGTAAAGTAGCTGCTCACAGATGCACGCGTAACTTTCTTTAAGTTGACAGGCTCCCTTTCTCCTCTCAATTCCTCTTCCTCTTCCTCTATGTCCCTGCTTTCCCCAGCCTCTCTCATCACTCAGCTCACAGTCTCCATGCCGAACTGATCACAGCAGGAAGTGACATCACTCGTAGCCACAGTGCTGCTGATGAGACTCCTGTCTCCTGTTTTGCTTCTCCTCTCGGCCTCCAGAGTGGCTCTGTTGTCGCTGCTGTTGGTAGAAAACCACCTCTTTGTTTGTCAGGCTTGTCAGGCTGGGTCCTCAGGAGGCCCCCCTTGGCCTATTCCCAGGCTGCCCTTCATGCTGCCTGTATGCAATTAACAGTGTAATTAAAAGCCTGATGAGCTAATTGGTGCTGGGTGAGGCTGCAGGTGTTTGGATCGGGGAGCTCATTTATGTAAGTGCACTTATTGTAAACATCCTCCGACAGCAGATGACAGAGGCAGTTTTCAAAGGTGTTTTATTCTTTTATTGCTATTCATTATATATCTGTTTATGGTTATTTTCAAATGTAATTCATTAAGAAATGAATCTTTCTCATTCTTACTGTGCCAATCATCTGTGCCCCTGTATGCGGTGTGTTGCAGGTAGATATGCAATCCTCAGTGGGAAGAAGGAAAGAGGCAATTGTAGCCAAAGCGTTGGATTACCTTGTGAGCTAACAGTCAGCAATGGATGAAATTAAACCAAATTGCAGTTTAAAGTCCCAGGTTGGGCTCAGATCTCAAATTTGGCAACACCAGTCAGGTTAAGTCAGCTCAGGTCTTAAAAACACAGGCAAAGTTTTAGGCTCGTGCACAGCTCTATTTCATACCTGTATATCTAAAGTGTACTGGATATTAAAATGAATTATGTTATGTCTGATGGAGTGCACTAACGCAGCTCATCTCAAAGAGGACTGACGAAAGAAAGTCTGATCTGATGTCGAAACATGGCAGCCTGAGGCCGAGCTGTCAGCTGGCAAAATTAGGCACATGGCTGACAGGACGGGAAAAAGAAGAAAGAGATGAGAGGGAACAAAGGAGAGTTATCATGCAGAGCAGAGCCTACATGTAAATCCTTCTCTCCACTCGTGCCTGTCTTCCTCTCCGTCTCTCTGACCCGCTCCCAGATGTACATGCACAGTCACCTCCTCATATAGCTGTGTGTGTGCATCTCCTTCTCGTCTCCTACTTCCTCCCCCATATCTCTCTTCGCTCTGTGGCAGCTGTGCTGGTGATGGCTGTGTGCCCATGGTGCAAGCTGGCTGTGGGGTCCCAGGTGGCCCATATGACAGTTATTGATGTTCAGGTGTTCAACTCCTCTCATACAGAGACCCTGGAGCAACACACAAACACACACACACACACACACACACACACACACACACGCACACGCACACACACACACACACACACACAGATACACGCAGAAGTTCAAAACACATGCATGCCAAAATAGTTAACATAACATGCATACACAGAATACAGAACATACACAGAATATGAAAGTAGTCATGCACTTGCACAATTATGCACATAAACTGCGTATTCCTCTATTGCTGCTGAGGAAGAGTAAACAACACAGTCAGAAGTACCACGGAGAACTCGTGCATACAGCTGCTGGGCTGCCTGGCGAGCAACAAGAATTACGGTTGTCAACGTAAGAAGAAAACAACAAGCTAGTAGTCACTGTGAATATGTATGAAGTCCAGGTTGTATATGATACCTAGGGTCCAGTCTTTGTGACCACTTTCTGTGTGTGTTTGTGTGGTGGGATAGCCAGTGTTGGTACCAGCGCCCCAGTCCAGTCCTAACACACTCCAGATGTGTCTGGCTAGCCGGGGAGTTGTTCTTGGCACGGCTGCCTCGGCTGAATGTCACAAATACTTTCCTTTATTTAGGAATGGCTCTGGGTTAGTGGCTGGAGGAAGGCGAGGATGGATGGACCGTGGGGGGAGGGAGGGAGAGAAAGAGGAGAAGTAGATAAAATGAGCGAAATAAATGATTAGCAATGTAGAAGGAAAGGGGGAAAAGGAGGCGGAGGAGGGAGGACTAAGAGATGTAGAAGGACAGAAGATGGAGAGGGAGGAGAGAAGGAGGAGGGAGCGGAGTGGCGAGGGAGCCAGGCAGAAACAGCTCCAGTCTAGCATCTGGATTTTATTAGCAGCCGTTGGGAAAATCTGAAAAGGAAGTTTTTTCTCTGCAAGCACGTCGGCAGCAGTGATATGCTGCACATAACCACTTCACTGCCGACGAGAGTAGCCAGGCCCTCCCAAAGGAGAACAGATGGTCGCTAGAACTTCAATACAATTACATCAATAACAGCTTTCACAGATATAAGCACTGTATGACAGGATCCCTGCAGCTCAGAGAGACAGAAGTACAACTCCTCTACCCTTAGCACCCCTAGCCCTGGATAAATTGTCTTTAATCCATCCTCACTCCCTGCTGGTCCTCAAGTTATCCTTGTTTTTCTTGCCAGTTTAGACATTTTAAAGTTGATGCTTTTGACTTGGATAAACCGATGAGTTGTCAATGACTTCCTCATGGTGATCTGATCAAAGATAGGAGGGATTTTGTCAGTGCTTATTAAGGAGAACAACCCCCCTCATCCAGCTTGTTTTTTTTTGTTCAACGTGTTTGTTCAGCCGGCACTGCATGTGCACTATCACAGGGATTCTCAAGTAACATAGGGTAAAATATGTGTTTGTGTCCGCAGCGTGAGCATATGCATTCAGCAAACTTGTGAGCATGTGTGCATACATCTGTGTATCTATTTGTGTGTGTGTGTTGTGTGTGTGCAGGCACTGCGCAGGCCTGTCTCCCACCCTGTCATTAGTGAAGGCTTTAAAGCCTCTGAACTCTAAACCAGCTAAAGATGAAGTGGAGTCTGTGTTCTGTCGGCAGAAGCAGCCTGCATGCTGACACACGAACACACACACACACACAGAAACACACTCCCATCTTACCTGTGACACAGTTTAAACTTCACACTGATAACAAGGCATATATAAGAATATATAACTATTTAAATATAGATTGCTCTAGGTTAGAGGAAGATGACTTATGGGTTGGTGCTACTGATGTCAGCAGTCTTTTTCTTTTGATTTGCTTTTGGGCTGGTAGTACGAGAGTGGAGGGTTCTGTAGGTGCTGGATCCCCAAGACTTAGGTCCAGGGCTACAATCCCCATGTTTTGATACGAAGGCTTGGTGGGAGGCTGGGGGCCAGGGGCTCAGGCTCTGTTTGTGTGGACTCCTCAGCGGCCTGATAGGGAACAGATGTGGGAAGGCAGGCGGCCGGGCAGCCAGCCAGAGCAGCTGGGAGAAATTAAAAACAACAGCATTCCTGGAGACATGGGGAATTACAGTGGGAGGGATGGAGGGAGGGAGGGAGGGAGGGATGTAAGGAGCGAGAGACAGAGGGAGAGTTTTAGGGCTATGTGGTCACTGGTGAGAGTCTCTGTGGAGTATGAGAGATTGAATAGACAGGGGGGATTTAAGGGGACTATTGTGCAGTGGTTAGCTAAAGCTAATAAGTTGCAGCTGTATTTCCAGTGGAAGCACAAGCTCACATGCACAAACACACCGATATGCATACAGTCAACAGTAGGACATATGCCAATGTGAAATGAGACCAAAATGTATCTGAATGGCCCTCTAAAGGCTTGTCATGACATGATGGTACCTATTTGTGTAAGTTCTTAAGGGCTTTAATGGAGGCATTTGTCCATAAATCTATAATGAGACCCCAAAAGGGCTTAAGAAAGTAAGACAAACCACTGCGCCGTGTGTGTGCAGTAGTACAATTCAGAATCTGTGGTTTTGTGTGTCTCACAGTGAATTTGTTTTTCATCTTGTTTCATCATGGCACAAGGGGAGAGTAGAAGACAGAGAACATTTTTAGAACTGCAGACTGCAGACTGTTTCTTTGGTGTGCAATCTTTTAGCCCCGATTACGTCAAACGTGCAGACATACAGCGGAGAGACAGAGACAGACAGCGGGCCGAGACGTAGGTAAGGATTGTATCGTATTGTTTTATTTTGAGCCAAATATTTAATAGTGAGTGTTTGGGATGGACAGCAAGGTATCTGTATCCTGAAGAGATCTATTCTCAGCTGTATTGATCCTAAAGCGGCTCCTCTCAGAGAGCCGGATAAAAACCTAGTGGGGGGGGGAATAGAGCAGCTTGCAGACAGGAGCATGAGCATGGTCCGGACCTGGACCTTTAACCACAGGTCTGTTTTACCTGGTGTACCATCTCTCTCTCTCTCTCTCTCTCTCTCTCTCTTTTTCGACTTCGACTCGGTTTGAGCGTTTCGTCCTTCAGCACAAAGCACAATGGGAACACAGATGGCCACAGATGGGGTTGCAGACCTAGCAGACTTCCTAATGTATTAAAAGTAAAATCCAGAGCATGATGCGTATGTGTGTGCCCTGTGCCTGTAGCTGGTCAGATTAAACAGCTGTCTATAATCCCACGTTGGAAGCAGACCGACAGACAGGACGGTCCCGTTATCCTCCCTCCTCTCCTCCTCCTCTCCTCTCCTCTCCTCTCCTCTCCTCTCCTCTCCTTTCCTCCTAAAAGATCATACATGGACCCAGCTGTTGTTCCATTAAGTGTAACTTCAGAGTTCTCCATGTTGGGACAGTCTAGAATAAGGATTGCTTATTATAATGCATGTTATATTTGTTTTCTTAGGATGTATACTGCATGTAAGTCCCTCAATGCACACTGCATATAGTGGCACATGATCAAAGAGGATGTTTACTGAAACATATGGCCGCCTCGCTACAGGAAGTAGCCCACCCATTCGGCAGCGCAGATAGCCTGTTTGTGTGTTTAGGGTTCTTTAGAAGAGAATAGCTGCATCTATTTATACCAGTCCTCCCCATCTGCCTCGATCTACAACCTTGTGTGTGTTTATGTTCAGTGCGTCTGGCATGGGGAAAACAGCGGAGTGCCCCTCGTGTTCTTGAGGATCACTGTGTCAATGGCCCTCGTACAGCACACTCCAGAGTGGCACTCTTTAAATACAGACACCAGCTGTTGAACGCGTCCACATGAGCTTTCAGAAATAGGCTAACACTAAGGACTGAGGCCAACTGAGGCAGGAGTCTTGTGGAGTAAAAACACTGGGTTCACAGTTGACAAAACACATTATTTGAAAATGATTTAACATGTTAGTTAATGACTACAATACATTTGCAGCCGTAAAAGAGGTTCAGTAACAGTGTTCAGATGTATGAAATGCCTTTGGCTGTTTGGTTTGGTATTAATTTTGTTATTAGTAAGATAACAAGGACTAATCACTGCCTTTGATAACCCCTTTCCCTGTGTCAGTTGCAGAAGCCCGGTCTCATGACATGGCCACCCCGGCAGTGACCTCTACTCTATCCTCATAAGGATGGGAAATGTGAAATAAGGCTTTTGATTGCCTTTATTTGGGTTCTACGTTTGAGAGAACAGACCGAGTTCATTTCTTGAATCCTGTAATACATTAAGAGACAGCTGAAAGAGAAAAAGAAAAACAGAGCGTTATTGAGAATCAATAAATGCCACAACAAGCCTACCATGTGGTTTGCATCTGCTTTGAACATAGAAATGGGGACTTCTGTCCTCACTCTTTCATTATCAATGCATGTGTTTACTACACTCAATGGTGGTGTGCAGTACTATTGCAGAAATAAACACATTTACGTCTTATAAATAAACCATGCTGCATATTGATTTCATTGTTTTTTACAGCTTTGTACACATTTATTGCCAGTTGCACACATGTACACATACTCTAAAGCTATCTTCTCCCTGGCTGCAGAATCATCACACCTCTTAGCTCAGGTTTACATTACAGAAAGATCTGGTTCCAGCAGCTGCAGTGACAGACAGACACATAGACAAAAAGACAAGTCAAAACTCCACTGATACATCACTAAAAAACAGACTAGCTGCTTATTTATTCATTATATGTTTTTTTGTTGAAGACACACTGTATGTGTGCTCTACATGAGGCCCTTTGCCACAAATACAGAACATAAGGCAACAGTTCTCACATACTACGTGTGGAACATCCACCCCGTGTCATGTTTTCTTCACATGTCCCGTGCTGTACCATCCATTCCCTTCACCCTCCAGAGCCTGGCCTCTCCTTGTTTGGTGCTGGCAGGGTGTCTGGCAGAGGACAGTGGGGCTTCTGGTATAGCGGGACGGAGCTCTGCTGAAAGTCCAGTGATGGACAGCAGCAGATCCAGCTGCACTTGTCACTGGCTGTCAAACCGGCTGTCTGAACTAGGGGACGAGGGGGGACAGGCAGCGAGGAGTGAGGAGCGTGTGCATGTGAATATGTGTGTGTGTGTCTGGGGGTTGGAGGTTACAGTGCAGGGGCACTGATTGGGATGTCAGAGAAAAAGAGAGAGAGAGAGAGAGAGGGAGGGAAGAGGAGGGGGGGGGGAGGCTCTCAGTCAGCAGCAGCTGAGCGAGTGAGCAGGTGTTACTGTATGTCTCCCAGGCCCATGAATCTCCAACAGGAGAGACACAATACAAGTTTGGATTCATTTCCACTCCCTGCATTGATTTGTTTGGTCTCTTTTTATGGGTCTTTTGGTTTTAGGGAAACAATCGATGGTTCCCAGGTGAAAATGTCAGTGGTCTCCTCCTTAACCAGCTGTCTCCACTTTGAAAGTGTGATTTTATTTTCATTCTGGAGCTCCATCTTGATAACTGTCTTGTTTTTTTTCTTTCTTTTTCTTCTTTCAAATCACAGGTAGCAGAGTGCAGAAGGTTGGAACAATGCCAGATTCACCTGCGGATGTGAAAACCCAGCCCAGGTCCACCCCACCCACCATGCCTCCTCCACCCCCGGCTGTCAGCCAAGCAACCAATCGCAATGCTTCATTCACCCCGGCTACCAGTAAATCAAGTAAGGATCCTTTCTATTCCTTTCCACTTCTCTCTAGGATTAACAACACCTTATGTCAACTTTATACTGTGAAATATGTGTCTGCTGTCTAAAGTCCAAAATCTTAACCTGAAACTATTTAGCTGTACAAGACCCACAGTTGTTTAGTTTACGTGCTTTGAGATTTATGTCGTCTTTCACTTAAAGGTGTTCCTTTTGTGCTGAGGCATCATGTCAGCAAGCAGTTAACCAGGCAGGTGTGAGAAAAATAGTGAGCTGGTAGGCTTGCTGAACAGCCTCTTCATTTCACAGTAAGCACTGGAGAAGATAGCCATAGATATGTGAGCCGGTATCTACTTTAGTGCAAATTCTCTACAGTCCTGACATGCACATCTAAGCATATATTTTCTAATTTGTAGGTCAAATGCCATTTTGGCCTCCAAATCAAAACTTTACTACTAAATTAGAGCAACCAGTGGCCTAGAGGTTAAGATGCATCGTCATTCCCTGTCTATCTCTCTCTCTTTTGTTTCTTGTCAATTCTCAATTATCCACTTCCCCCCCAAAATAATGACAACTGTTCTAAATTGGTTTGTGGTTTATTCTTGTTCCAGCGGTATTTCACAGATGTTGTGTCAGTGTGTTGTTAAGATCTGCTACATGTTTAGATAAAATGATTTACCGATCAGTCTTTTATAAATTACGCAAATGAATACACTTCTGCAACTTCAAGGCATCTACAAAGGACTACACGTCCACTTGTCCCTCCTAGGTCAACTGTCATGGACAATCCCTCATGCAAAGGGAGAGAAATCTCAAATAACTGTCTCTTCCCTGTTCTGGTGAACAAATGTTGAAGTCACTTGTGTGTCAGGTGTGTGTCGCAAGCATCTATTTTGTGTGTGTGTGTGTGTCTTTCAGTGTGCAGAATGCCCTTGCTAGTGGGACAAGTGTGAGCGCATGTGTGAATGCGGCTGTGGCATTGTGTGTGCATTCGTGTCTGTGTTGTTTACCAGCTGGTGAGGCGGCGAAGCAGTGTGTAGACTACTTTCTTCCCTATATAGCAATGACAGGCCATGTTGTTTCACCTGTTGTGGCGAGCGGTCAGCAGTGTAGCTCTCTCCTTGCACCTCTCTCTAAAACCAGAACACAAGTGCTGCCTGTTGGGATCACATGGGTTAGTCCATATGTGTTCAGGCCCTCGACCTACAGATTAGAGCTACAGAGAGGAACGACAGGACCTAGACTACTGAACAACAAAAATGTACAAAGTCTTGATTTAAAGAATGTGTACAAGGTGTAGTGTTACAGTACACAATGGCTCATTGCAGAGTCCTGAATACATTTTGAAAAGATGAAGTTGCCGCAGCGGTTATTAAATTATAGTTTTGATGCTGGGCTCAGTGTAAGTGCTTGCATATGCTGCTATTATGAAATACAATTCTCTAATTCTTTAATTTCATACACAGACTACACCATTTGTTTAACATTTTGTTATCATTAGTTATTCAAATGCATAAATAATGCACATAAATTAAAATAAATAATTGAATGACATAGTGACGAGACAGGAGATGGTAAAAGAGTTGAGCATTTCATAAACTATTTTGTTTTGACAGGTCAATCACATCTTTTTTTATGTCCTCTGCATGCAATTTCATCTGGCTCGGATATGAAAATATGAAAACAGGGGAAAGGTCAAACGTGTGTTTGTGAGCTATTTGCGAGTTTGTTTATGCCGGCATTGCAAGGAATACGTGAGTGATTATATATGTGTATGAATGCTGATTCTATTCTGAACCTTTAAAGCTGCAAATCTACTTCCAGCTAGTGGACATGTGTAGGGCCAGAATTAGCTACACACCTGCTATCGGAATAAAAGTAACACAGGCCACAGGACTATTTTTGGTCTCTCTTTAACAAGTTCCTCTTATAGTTGTGTCCTAGTGAGTGAGTGAGGGGGAGAGGGGGAGGAGGGTGAAATAGACTGATATGGGGGGTCAGATGGTACCACTTGTGAGACAGCTGAAGTTAACACACACACACTCTGACAGCGCTCAGCCAAACTGGCAGAAAATTGCACCACTGAAGTCACGATGTGCATCTTGCGCTGCAGGCGTGGTGTAGAATTAGAGTCTATTGTGTGCCTTACTTACATTTAATCTCAACCACAGACTTCTCTATCAGCAGGAAATAAGTGCTTCTGCCCACATCCCGCCCCCAGATCTGTCAGAAGCCCCGCAGGCCTCTCCAAAACTACTGACCCAATTCACGTTGTCTCCTCCTTCTGTCTGTTTATCTGCAGTGCTGAATGGGAGCAGCCACTCTCCTACATCGCTGAACGGTGCTCCCTCCACTCCCAACGGCTTCAGTAATGGGCCGGCGATGTCGTCGACGGCCTCGCTTTCAAACCAGCAGCTCCCGCCAGCCTGTGGTGCCCGGCAACTCTGCAAACTGAAGCGCTTCCTGACCACGCTGCAGCAGTTCGGCAACGACATATCGCCTGAGATCGGGGAGAGAGTGCGCAGCCTCGTGCTGGGGCTGGTGGTGAGTTGTGATTAAAGTCATGTGGAATTACTGTGATGATCCTTACACCAAAACTACTCTACATCCATCCAGTTCTTTAACTATGTATCTACTTATTATGCCTGATGAAAGTGAAATGATGTGATGCAGAGAATTTTACATATTGCAATTTTTTCTTGTACAACAATCAGAAAGTACGGCGCCCTTAAAGTCCTGAAAGTTAAAAAATTTTTATCTTGCGTCCCAGAAATTCTTCCCGTAAGTTGATGTTCACATTAGATACACGATACAAAGAAGATAGAAACAAGATTATAAAAAAGATTGTAAAAAAGGTAACATCTTTCAGGACTTTCGCGGCTCCGTAAGAGAGTGTTATAAAAGTTTGTCTCATAGCGACTCTTTGTCTAACGCCCTGTTTTCTTGTGCAGAACTCCACTCTCACCATCGAAGAGTTTCACTCCAAACTTCACGAGGCCACCAACTTCCCTCTGAGGCCGTTCGTCATTCCCTTCCTCAAGGTAAATATCAAAAACCTGTTGGTGTATACTGTGGTACTGTGTTAACTGTGCTTGTAGTACTATGTAGAAAATAGTTGGATGTGCTTTGAATGTTCGTTAAAAGTGTTGTGTGTGAGTGTGTCAGACCTACTGGTGTGCGATGATCCTCCACATCTGGGACATTGCAGCAACGGCTGTGTTATATCAACCGGACAGGTCTGAGAGAGCTATATGACAGCACTGACACTCACACACACACACACACACGCACACACACACACACACACACACACACACACACACACACACACACACACACACACACACACACACACACACACACACACACACACACACACACAATATACAGCTCACCCTGGAGAGAGAGCGAGACACATGGCAGAGGAAGGTGTCAAGGGCCTTGTCTTATCTCGTCCTGTCTCTTCATCTTTTACTTTCTTTTTATTCTCGCCCTGATCTGGCATTATTTCACTCACACCCCATCTATCTGTTATTCCACCATGAGTCTCTAGCTCACTTCTTGTCCACTTAACACCCTTCACATTTACATCAGCTCAATAAATCTATATCCTTCAACAGTTTGTTTTATTCCTAATCCTGAGATGTTTTTCTTTCCCTCTCTTTACCCACTGAAGGCAAACCTGCCGCTGCTGCAGAGAGAGTTGCTCCACTGCGCCAGGTTGGCCAAGCAGACTCCGGCTCAGTATCTGGCCCAACACGAGCAGCTTCTCCTGGACGCCAATGCCAGCTCGCCCCTCGACTCCTCTGAGATCATGCTGGAGATGAATGAGCACGGCAAGAGAAGGACCCCTGACAGGTAAGTCAACTCCGAATAACACAAGAAAACATATACACACATATACATAGGCAGACTTTTCTCTCTCTCTCTCTCTCTCTCACACACACACACACACACACACACACACACACACACACACACACACACACACACACACACACACACACACACACACACACACTGTTATATATTAATTATTTCAGGGTATTTCAGAATGCCAAGTGACAAGGGGAGGCTATAAATCCTCTGTGCAGGAGGCGGAAGTCTGGACAGCCCCGATGCCAGGCTGGCTCTGCCAGCTGTCTGAGAGGGAGGGGTGAGATAAATGCACTGTAGTGTCTGAGAAGCAAAAGAGAGAGAGACACATAGAAGGGAAGAGGGAGTTAAGTACAGTAAATGCCTCAGCACAACAAAGATGGACAGAAAGACCAACAGGGAGCTTTGGTTTGCAATTGTCCCACATTTCTCCCCACGCTCTGCTTTATTCACAGAGTTAAGAAGATGACACAAGACATTATTAGCTGGCATTTCTCTTTTCTTCCTACTTCTCTTACTGGCTTTCTCTTTCTTTTCTGATAAATTCTTCACCTGTCTCTCTCTCTCTCTCTCTCTGCCTCTCGCTCTCTGCCGCTGCCTGACCCGCGGGCTCCCAGCAGCTGTCCATATGTCAGGGATGTGTCCAGATGGTGATGTGCTGACCGTAACACTGAACACATCCTGAGCGGGGTGTGGGGAGGTGGGCGGTGGGTGGTTTAGATGGGACTAGGGGTTGGAGCTGAATGTGCAATCCCACTGTAATCTGCACACCTCCGCCTCCTGACCTGTGGTTTATACACAGCAGGAGAGGCTCAGTGGAGGAGGGGGAGGGTTCAGGCTGGGCCAGGGCCTGCATCGTGCCAGCTGTTCCTCTGAGTTGTCAGCTACTAGAGCCAGGGATGTGTACGTGTATAGTCCACATACACTAATATACACATGGATAACCGAGCACACACACACAAACGCATAAACACGTCATCTACGTGGGGCAGCGTTGCATTTATTCGCCTCTGATCCCCGGGATGATAAAAGAGTGATTTGCATCGGAATGCCTGGCTATTGCCATCCAGCTAAACAGATTAATATCAACACTCCCATTTAAACTGTCCAGATGGCTTGAAAACACAGCCTCTCTCACACACACACATACACACTCACTAAAAGTACACAGACACAAATGAGTGTCGCTAAACATCTGCCAAACACACAGCATTCAGCCCACATTGCCCCTTAAGCCCGAGAGCAGGGTGGGAGGGAGAAATACTTGCAATCTAAGAGTCGGCTGAGGGGATATTCAGATTAAGAGCTTGAGACGAAGGGTGTACAGTTGGACTTGACTTTGTTTGATACATAAGGCGTACAGCTGTACAAAAGCTTTGGTGGGGCACTGCCTCACTGTAACTGAACAACAACAGCTCTCAGCAGGGATACGTGTGTGTGTGTGTGTGTGTGTGTGTGTGTGTGTGTGTGTGTGTGTGTGTGTGTGTGTGTGTGTGTGAGTATGTGTGTTTACATACACCATGTAGGAGATGTTTAAAAAACAAGTTTGTCTTACTAGCTAGACACTCCCCAAACAGGTATAGTCAGGTATAGAAATTCATCTGCTATTTCTTTTGACGAGGGCATTTTTTAGCCTCTTGATTTGAATTCAAGGGCATGCCGGGCTTTGCTTGGGCATGTTTTCCCAAACGATGAAGTCATACACTGGCATTGCATATTTAGCCTGGCAAAGTCATTGCACAATTTTCACATTACTCATTGTGGTAGTAGCACAAAAGTTATTTCTCTCTCTTGAGACGTTAATGTGGTGTCAAAAATCTGTTTCTGGATAAAACTGAAGTGAGAAATGAGCCATGCAGTGGCAGATTTATTCATTAATGAGGGTAGTCACGTTAGCGTCAAAACCATTTTTGAGTGGTCCAGCGTTCATCTGAAGCAGCTGAATGGATTCTTGGTTTGACATTTGTGTAATAATGGTACATGTGGTAGTAGGAAACAGAGCTTATGTGATGCAGTCTGCCTGTGCAGGAGGCATTGCATATAATGGCAAATAAACAACACTGGATTTTACAACAAAGTTGTGTTCTGTTTTGTTTTGTTGTAGATCATATTATACCACATCACATCCCACTGTGCTGCAGGCCTTATTCTGTGATTAAACCCTTTCACTGTAATACCATGTGAAACCTTTTGGCTCAGTTTGTGTCCATTTAAATTCTGGATGTTTCATGTATTTATTAACATAGTAGTTTTCTCTGGGTCTACTTTTTGATACTGTATTCTGCGTAGTGCTGGCATTGTCTACTGGCTGGCTTAATTTTCTTAAATATATCAGAGTTGCTACAAACTGCTCATTATAATCACAAAAGAATCATAGTATCATGTTAAGCCATGTTAACCCTCTCCCCTGTCCTCCTCTATAGGACCAAAGACAGCTCAGAGAGAGATGGGTTGCACCCGGAGCACATGGCTAAGAGGCCTTGCACCATCAGCCCCAGTCAACGCTTCAGCCCCAGCACGGGTCTTCCTGCTCACCCGCCACCCAACGGCCTCCCCACACACCCTCCCAACGGCCTGCCCCACCCACCTAACCCCCAAATGGGACCCCAACACTATCGCTTAGAAGACATGGCCCTGGCGCACCAATACAGAGACGCTTACAGACACAATGAACACCGTGACGCCCGGGACCGGCACCGGCAGACAGGTAGGACGGCTGCATTCACAGTGTCCGATAGATCCATAGATATACTCCTCAGTTATATGGTCAGACTACAGGCTGGTGAATATGTAAGTGGGCTGTCTGTAGAGAACAAAGGCCAGTTGTCAGTCCAGCGTGATAATCCTTGTGGCAGTGCGTCTATATAAAGACCACATCCATACATGCCTATATGCTACTACAACTGTGGCAACCATATATGCCTTCCTTCAACTTTCCCAAAAGGAAAGAGAGGAATTCTTAGCCAAGTTGTCCTACTGATCAGACATGAGGCAATCACATAGGCACATGACATGCTTTTTATTTGATTTTAACCTAAACTTTGTTAACTAACTTCAGGAGTAATAAAATACAATACAATAAAAAAATAACAAATCAGAGGAGAAGAAAAAAGTAAATAACTGTCATCCAACCAAACACAAATATGGACAGACACACTCACTAAGTAAGTTATTGTAAGTGTGTGAAAATAGAAACATTTTCAGTATTATTATTTATTAGTATTCAGTATGACAGTCAGGACTGGGTTCAGAGTTAGAAATCATTCCTCTTTGTCAAACATGGACATAGCTAGTTAAGTATCCACCCTGCACTGGAGTGTTTTGCTGCTTGGTGTCAGTAATACAGAACTGTTTATATGTGCAGAATCTCACCCGTGTGTTTTTCTTTTAGCAGTACATGGAGCGCGCCAAGAGGAGGTGATTGACCACCGTCTTACAGATCGAGAGTGGGCAGAGGAATGGAAGCACCTAGATAATGTATGTATCAGCATGGTGGCCGAGTTTAATGCTTCCCACCTTTGTTTAATTCATAAGCATCGTGGAGCAGTGGGAAATAAAGCAGGTGATTTAGTTCATTTTAGTAGAACGTGAACTGTTGACAAACAGAAAAACCTGCATCCCATCTTACCACAAGAGGTCTGTGTCAGTGTGGTGAATTAACAACAAACAGACACCTATCTGGCTTCCTTTAACCCAACTCAATGAAGACAAAATCACATTCACTAGACACACAGACACGCACAGTCAGACACGCACACACAGAAACAGGGCCCCAGATGGAGCTCAGGACCCAGCAGAGCGCAGCTCCAGCTGGGGAGAGCAGCTGAGACAAGAGCTGCAGTCATGGAGAGAACCGGCCAGGCCTGGACCCCTGCCAAATTAGAAACACTTCACTGAAATAAATATAGCTAACTCAGAGGGGGGGCAGGGGCTGCAGAGACAGAGGGAAAGAAGGCAGAGACAGAGAGAGGGAAAGATGAATGAGAATAATGATATGGTTTGAATGTCAACCATGCTAAACCCATTTAGCAGAGCGGGCAACTCTGGAAGCACAGGACACCGTGGAAAAAAAGTGACACTGTTTACAACAGAGGTGGGGGGGGAGTGGAAATCTGTTGAGTTGGCAGGGAACGGAGCAGAAGGGTGGAAGGAATTGGCTCAACTTTTTTATCAGCAGCCCAGCTGTTACATTATCGCTGTTGCAATACTCTTAGACATTGAAATTCACTGACGAGCACACAATCCATGAAGAGAACAGGGCGAGACAGAAACACAGAGTCACGCACAAACACGCATGTCTGTTTTCCCCCCATTTTTTAATGGATTTATCAAGTTCTGTCATTTCAAAAACTCTACTGCTGTGTTGTGGAGAAGATCAAGTTTGACCTCTTTTAGTTTTGTGGGGACCTGTCCTGTCCATGTGTTTGGGTCGTAGGGATTTACATTTATAACTAAATGGAGTACAGTTGAATTTCTCCTGTTGATTCATCCCAAATTAACTGTTTTAACTCATCCCCAATCCTTTCCCATTGCAGCTCCTGAACTGCATCATGGATATGGTGGAGAAGACGCGCCGCTCTCTGACGGTGCTGCGCCGCTGCCAGGAGGCTGACCGGGAGGAGATGAATCACTGGATTCGGCGATACAGCGACGTGGAGGAGATGAAAAAAGGTGGGAGCAACGGACAGCACTGCCTTCCTCCTCCTCCTCTTCCTCCTCCTACTCCTCACCACAACTCCTCCTCCAACACAGCTAGCAGCAGCGAGTCACTGCCCATAGGAACTTCCTCGGCTGCTGAAAGGCAGACAGGCAGACAGACAGGTAGACAAACACACGCAGGGTATGTTTGGTGAAACAAAACACTCACAGCAAGGTAGGGCTTATTTGAAAAGCTGAAAATGCCTTAATATATCAATTTGGACACAAAAATGTCACTTAGATTATCACATTCTTCTGCAAATGTACAAATTTAAGCTCAAACTGTGAGGCAATACAAATCTGGTTGCAACATCCTGGATCTTTAACCAACTGATTGCACCCTTATGTTGCCAGCATGCTCATTCATAATTAAGATTTGTATTCACGTCTAACTCCCGTATTCTCATACCTTCCCAGAAATGGTAGAAAAAGTTGACAACAGCGTATTTACTGATGTTGCCACACACATAGTGAGATTTGGTCCTAAAATAGAATTGGAAATATAGGTGAGACGTGGATGTGTGTTTGTGCAGATCAAGAGTCTATCACTGTGTGTGTGTGTGTGTGTGTGTGTGTGTGTGTGTGTGTGTGTGTGTGTGGGTGTGTGTGTGTGGGTGTGTGTGTGTGTAATTGAGACTGAATGTGTGCCTGCTTGTGTGTTTCAGAGATCCACAGAGACTTCTTACACAGGCCTCCCTCAGGATACCTGCCAGAAGAAATCTGGAGGAAAGCTGGTAAGAGCCAAGAATCCCCTTCTCTCTATTGTCTTCATGATTGACCTCACACTGACTAACAAAACACACAGAGTGACCGTCATCAGTCTTCACGGCCCTCACCCCTGGCCAAAGAGACAGACAGAGCAGAGGCCTTACAGCAGTGAGTCCATCAGGGCAGAGGCTTGGAGGCCCTCTGTGTCATTAGGGCTAAATGCCCTCCATCTGTCACCACCATGAAAGACCACTGCAGTTAAAGCTGCAGTGAAAATGCAGTCACCTGGCCCAAAGCAGGCCGCGGCAGCACATCTAACACAGATTGGAGCTTAACTGGTCTCCATTGACCTGAGAAACACACACACTCTCAAGTTTTTAGACTTTTTTTTATTGTATTTGTTATCTAGCCACATGCACGGGACACAAACATAATTCTGAAGTGGATCAAATACAGACATTTAGAAAAACAAACCAAATAATCTTGACAGTGGTTATTACTTTTGGCTCAGTTTGTGTCCAAAGGGAAGTGTTGCATTGCTTGGGCCTTCTTGCACACTGCATCTTAGATAGAGCCCATCCCAGGAGTCATCTGGCTCAGCCCTTGTTCCTCCCCAGTCCCAGCACTATTATGTTGCAGTCATACTCCAATACCCTGAGGAGGAAAGTTGCCACCTGCTGCTGTTGGCAAGATACTGTGCTGCATTTTCACCAGTAGAAAAATCTCTTTTAATTGCAGTTGTTTTTCGTACAGGTACTACAAGCATCCCGCTCTCCCCAGCACTAAAGCACCTCCAAAACAGGCAGGGTGAGTAACAAATCTCACTCCCAGCATCTCATCTTGGTTTGTGTGTGTATGTGTATACGTGAGCATGTGTCACCTCTATCTCAGCAGCCAGGTAGTCTGCCTGATGTAGCTGCAGCACCTCTTGCTTTTAATTAAAACCAGACACGTATTCTCTGGTCTGGTTCAGGTTGAAAGACTGCAGTGTCTTTGAAAAATAAGATCTGAAGTGTGAAAAAGCAGGCAGAAATAACACGTCTCAGGGACTTGCCAAATCCCTGCGGAATTAAAACGTTAATATTGCTGTCCCCGTGTTTTCCATTAAGTGCTAATTGCCCCAGCATCTGCTATGCAGCTTCCTTGATAAGAATTAATTAAATTTGCAAACTAATCTTAGTGGTGCATGCATTAGGCCAGATAATTGAGAAGCTCGGGATAATGCAGATAGTGTTTTGCAATGAAGAGAAGAAAGAGGAGGAGGGAGGGTATCAAGAAAAACAGCGAGCAGAAATGAAATGAAGGATAAAGGTGGAGAGGGAATGATGGAATGAAGGAAACCATTGAGAAATGTGTCTGAGTGTGACTGTGTGTTGAAAGGATTGACAGAATATTAACTTTTTAGCATCGGAATCAAGCTCACGCAGCCATGCACATATACGCAGCAAAGTGTTGGATGAGGCTCCCTCCGCTGCCTATCTTTTTGCACAGTAGTTTGATACAAGTTGAGTGGAGCTGCAAGAAAAAGTGACAGTTATGGAGGAGGTGGAGCAGGAGGGTGAAAAGTAATTTCATCTTTAAAAACGTTGGCGTTTTATTCATAAATGGTGTATATTTGGAAACCTATTTCTCAGGTTTATAAAGCCCTAGAAGAAAGCATGCACTGTACATGTGTTGTGCACCGTGAGGCCAATAATGAAAGATGGCAAAATGTAATCGCTTCTGCCTCTTACTGAGAGGAGACTGCGGGAAGTTTCTATTTTTTGACTGCCATCTGGAAAAGAGTCTACACACCTGCTTATTGTAAAAACACAGCCTCCTCACTCATACAGTTTGTGCTTCTGCTGGAAGAACAAAAGGCCCCATGATAAAATCTACATCGTAGGAAGCCCTGTAGCGGGGATACGGATGCCCACGGGTGGGGAAATTATTCTCTCTTCACTGTGAAATCTGTCTTACAAATTCTATTCAAATTATTCTTATGACAAGATGACAATCATGCAAACAGGGAATCCCAGGATGTTGTTTGAACAGCCAAGTTAGAGACAAAACTTTGGAGACATCTGTTGTTGTCAGCACTAGAAACGATTGTGGCCAGACGTGTTTGAATTAATTATTGAAGTCTGGCTGATTCCCTTTTCTGGCAGAAAGTTTTTAAATCTTGGATGATGTACATCTGTTCGCTGAGACACAACAACATGGCAGCCTAAAGAGCCTCAAAGGATGACAGAGCAGGCAGGACTGGACGGTTGTTGTAAGCACTAACACCTCTCTCTCTCTCTTTCTCAGAGGAGGCAGTGAATGAGGTTAAGCGACAGGCAATGTCAGAGCTGCAGAAGGCGGTGTCAGACGCGGAGAGGAAAGCCCACGAGATGATTTCAGCAGAACGCTCCAAAATGGAGAGGGCGCTCGCCGAGGCCAAGAGGCAAGCCTCTGAGGATGCACTAACAGTCATCAACCAGCAGGAGGACTCCAGTGAAGTGAGTATCACAGACCCCCCACTCTTTAACGCGCTTTTGCTCCAACCATCAATCCTTTACTTTGCTCCCCTTATCTTCCAAGTTGTCCTGTAACGTGTAATCCATACAGCTGGCTACTCTTGGTTTGGTGCTGCACCAAGTTGTCATCATTATTAGTAGAAGCAGTCCAGTTGCCTGAGTAAATAAAAGCAGACGGACCCAGATGGTTGGAGCAGAGTGCCAGGCTTAGGTCATTACAGAGCAGTTGACCACCACCTGCTGGTAACACAAACCAGTGGCCTTGAACCAGGACTTAAATCCTTCAAATAAAATCCCTGTGCAAAGAGTTCCGGCTACTATTTTAAAATGTTATAAAAAATATTTATGTTAGGTTTAAACATATATTGATGTAAGAAAACAAAAACCTTCCTGGAACAAAAAAGAGACTTATTTTTATCAACCCACTCTCTCCCCACTGTCTCAACAGAGCTGCTGGAACTGTGGGAGGAAAGCCAGTGAGACGTGCAGCGGCTGCAACACGGCTCGCTACTGCGGCTCCTTCTGCCAACACAAAGACTGGGAGAAGCACCACCATGTCTGTGGTCAAGGCCTGCAGGGGCTGCCAGGGGGCAGCAGTGTCCCTCTAGGCACCCCCTCCTCCTCCTCAGCGTCCTCCGGTGCACCCCCTACCCACTCGGAGAGCACTCCTCCAGGGGCCTTGTCCTTGGCGGGCCAGAGCAGTATTGCGGGAGGGCCTGGCAGCGGCAGTGGAAGTGTCTCTGCCAGCCCCAAGGAGAGCAGTTCCAGCAGTGCCTCTCGCTCCACAACTCCAGCTACCCCCGCCCTACTGGACGCCACCTCTCGTTGACATCGGACCCTTGTCCCTTCCCTGCATACTGATGCGACGGTGGCCACACTCCACATAAAACCAAACTGAGGAATCTTCATTGCACACTGCTCCCTTTCCTCCTCCCCCTATTTCAGTCCTTATGTCCCTCTTATACTAAGCTCTTCTGAGAATCTTCTCACTACCTGATAATAGACTGACTCAACTGGTCACCTTCCCCCCAAAAAATGCTTTTTTTATCTTTGTCTCTTTTACAACCACAGCCACAAATACAAAGATTCCAGCCTGGGGTTCAGTGTAGTGGAAAGCATGAAAAGTGTCTCCTATCTCTGTGTTCAGTCACAGAAACATATCACATGTGTTTTGCTGAAAACATGAGCTTTGACTTGAAGATGTGGCTAAGATGTGCCCTCATTGATGTAAGCACGTTAAATACTGTCTGCATGAGGACACAAGACAAGGGCTGTGGTAGGCAACAGTGATGGGGGGACGACTAGGCTGATTAGCACTTGGATTGGATTTCCCTTTAATTTAGCACCAATGAGAGTGCAGTACTCAGCCCTGAGATGTGCACTACCAGTGCAAACAGTTCACTGATGTGGCACTTATTGTACAGTGTCCTAATGGAGACAGGCAAGGACAAAATACCTTTTTTTTCAAATGGATGAGGGAAGGGGAAAATACTCAGAAACACAGCTTAGTATTTATTAAACGTTTCTTTCTGGCTTTAATGGAAAATAAAGAAAAGTCCAAATATTCTAAATAAAGAATAGTAGTGATGATGATGCTGATAATGATAATGATATGAAAATGAATTAATTTTAAACTGCTAACTACCTTGCTAGCGAGCCAAGAAAATCTACACCGGACTCACCTCTCTGCACCATTGTGAACCCAAATGAATTCAAAGATGACAAATAACATGATCCAAACCTTTGTATTACACTGCCAAAGTGAGTAAGTAAGCGATAAGGAGAAGCACTCATCTTATAACCAAACGCAAAGCAACATCACCTCTTCAGCAGATAAGCCAGCCCTGAGAGGACCAGGCTGCAGAGAAGCTGCAGAACGGGACCCAGAGAAAGTCAGACGTTTAAAAAAATAAAACTGTGACGTGCTTTGATCTGCAGCTGCCTCCTGTAGTCTGGACAAAGCTACAGCGATTCCTCAGTGATGGCCCAGACTAGTGAATAAGGACAATGCTGTGAACTTGCCTACAAGAAAGACTTAATGAAACGGATGGAAACCCTGCCACAGTGTGATTTTTTTTGTTTTGTTTTGAATGGTACCAGAGAGGACAGAGAGGAAAAAAGAGGAAAGTAAAAGCTACACAGCCTCAAAGGAGATGAGATACATAAATGGCAAAGGAGCTGCCAAAAACCTCAAAACAAGCTTGAAAACATTGTCCAACATTGCATACTACGACGTATGTAAGTCTTTTTTTTAAAAAGCTCCACAACAAGGAGATATTTCAAGGATTTGCTGTTACCTTTACGTTCACTCCCTCCTTTTTCCAAAGCATGATAAACAGATGAAAGAGCCTAGTGAAGGGCAGTGAAGACTTGGTTCTCCTCTCTCTTTCTACCTCCCCTCACCCCACACCTCCCTTCTACTGCTCTTCCCCAACGACTTGACTCAAGTCGGCCCCAAACCCCCCGCCTGCTTCGGACAGAGCTGCGGAGCAGTCTCGTGGGAAGGGTTCGAAAACCTGCTTGTAGATATTGTTCTTCTTTTCAAATTTAAATAATGTCTCTTGTCGCTGATGTCCACATGTGCTGCCCTTGTGTATATCCAGAAAGATGAACTTTGTTTTGGTTTTGTTTCCTTTCATTTTCCTCCTATAAGTTTGGGCTGAGCGGTGAGGTCCGACCTAGGAGGACACTCGCTGATGAGAGGAAGCCCTGCATTGTACTTATTGTTTGATTTGTTGTATCTATATTAAGGAGATGAAACCCCTCTTGTAGAATATTTTGTATTGCTCGCATTGTGAGACAGTGAGAGGACGGAGGTGCAATATGAAGAGAATTCAGCTACTGAATGGAACCTCAGAAACTGCCCATAGGGTGTCATATAATATAGATACATATAAATATATTTAAAGTAACATCGGTAACTTAATGTGAATGTACATAGTATTTAAGGAGGTCCAAAAATGTGTTTGCCAAATAACAGAAACCTTTAAAGTTTAACGTCCAGATTATGATTTTTTCACAGTACATTTAGTTCTCAAATTTATCAATCTTTTTTTTTTCTCTCACACAAGTTAATCAATTTCAATTTTCACTCAAATCAAAGTGTCATGTGACCCTGAGTGGAGGAGACTGTTGGTAAAAAATGCATGTAGCTGAAAATGGATGAAACAGATCAAGGGTGGATGGACACTACAGGACTGAATTATTTAGTCCTTAATTTATAATATACGAACATCCACATCCTATAATACCATAAAATATGTTTATGTTTAACTTTAATCTTCTTTATTTATATCCGATGGTGCACTTGGGACTCAAAAGTCGTGTCATGCTTCATTCACCCCCGGTCTGTTTACATCCTGCAGGAGGGGACTCAACAGTGTGTATTGACATAAAAGCCCAAATTTATTCAAAGTTTTGAAAAAAAAAAGGTGAAAAAGTCATGGCTCAGTTACAAATTTAGCTAATTCTCAATACATTTAGGAATTTTCAACCTTGGTATATCATGTCAAGTGTTCTGTTTCTGCCACTGCAGCGACCCTCTCATTCTCTTGGTCCTCATCAACCTCTGTGTGTGTGTGAGTGTGTGAGGTTAGTAATATTTGTTACCCCCAAAGTACAGGGAAAGCCGTTACTGTAGGATTAAGTGAAATGCCGGTGTTAAGCTGAAGTAAACCCAAAAGCTAATTTTGATATCCAATCTTTGCAATGTTGCTTTTTTAACAGATTACTGCTTATTTGTAAAGATGCACGTTGAGCATAAGCTTAAAATCTTTTTCCAGACCAAGAGAGTAGTGTCACCTCTTCAGGTTTTCTTTTTTCACCATTTCAGCATTACCCACATGCTCCAGCAATATGCTCGCCTCTGCTAAACACATGAATGCTAAACAGTCTCCAGGCCTTTACTTAAAGCAACAGAGGGCCTGTAGCAGCAATGCTCTCACAAATTTAATTTTGATCATTTAAAACGCTACAAAGTTGGCCTCACACACACTTGGACCAAACTTGGAGAAAACAATAGGTAACTTTCTTTTTGCCGTTATTGGCATAGGAAACATGTGAATCATTTTATTTGGACTTTCTGAGACACATAATTCAAATGGGATAAGCTACAAAGAACCCCTGCCTCTGTGTGTAACATTTATGTATGTGTGTTATGATTATTGTGATATGCTGGTGACCTCAGCCTTTTTGTGTCATTTCCTCTTTTCCCCCTGATGTCTAACTCCTCCACTACTACCCCAGACCGTCGTTCACACTAGCTACCTCCTGTGACCATACAGCTAACCACCAGGAGAGGTTGACCTGGACTTTTGAAAAGCTGGGCTGAGAGCAGACAAGGTGGCGCACATTCAAAAGTGATCACGTGAATCCGTCTGGAAATCATAAAAATTGTTGAAAGGAATTGCCATTAGTCTTGATGTTGAAAAGTATCCCTTCTCACCAGACCTCAGCTGTTTGATCCATAGGTTTGATCACATCCCACTAACCAAACTGATGCTGCCAGAATTTAGTAGTAGGTACACATACTGTACAGTCAAACTTGCATATTACCAAACTGAACACAGAATCAACCATGCCATGCCATTTGTTGTCCAAAACCAATAAAAGCACAGACCAAAGTACTCTATTGCCATAATAGGCTTTGACACAGTGTGTATTGACAGACCAGAAATAAGAAGGTTAGAGCTCCACCTCACCAGTTAACCAAAGTGTCTGAAATACACACAATCAGGGCACGAGAGTGAAGAGCATGTTTAATGAACTGAGTTTCAAATGTGTAGAGTTTTTATTCAAGCAATCAAAGCGCTTGTTGTCTACATATTGAATAGTGCTTCTATTAAACTAATAGAAGCATCTTCGTTAGAAAAGCCTACTGATTGCGTGTTCTCACAGTTACAAAGCCTTGCAGAGATAAAAATGAATGCATGGTGGGTGTGTGTTTGTGTGTGACTGGTGGTGTGTGTGCTTTTGTAAAAAAAAAAAAAAAAAAAAAAATAGAAAAAAAATCACACCTTTTTCTTTTTTTTCTCTCTACAAACTACTTGAAACTTTTCAGAGCTTTAATGAAACATCCCAGACAGATTAAAGTGGCAGATCGATTCACAATATGTAGCAACAGCTTTGTGCAGTAAAATACCAGGTTTGCGCACACTATCTGCATCAAAACAACATCATAATGACAGTTCCATTCAACTCTTTGATGCTTTGTGTGTGTCTCCTTGTCTGCAAGTAAGCCCTCAGATTAACTATAACAAAGCCAAACCCAGTAGACCACTTATAAATGACCAAAATACAACCAAAAGCTACAACATTCTCTTCAGATTTCACTTTGGTTAAGGTTTTTGTGCTTTGTCCCGGCATTAGATAACCTTAACATGGTCGATTGTGTGGGACATGTGGCTGCAGTCTCCATGGGAGAGAGCCAACTGTCCTTCATTGAAATTCTCCCTCCTGATTTCTTTTGACAGGACACAAAAGACCATGTTCTGTTACGCTGGGTGCAAACTTCATTAAGTCATGAAACAAAATGAGATTTGTGCCGAGGTGTCATACTCGTTTCTCTGTGAAGATATCATCCATGGCAAACGGATAAGGGCTCTGCTGTTGTGAATATCATCCAAGGGGTCTCCGAACACTTTACATCAGCCTCTTTTCTGTTTGTTTAACTATGTACATGATATGGGCAAAACGCATGTTTAGAAAAGGCAAATATTAGCAGGTTGGCATTCGTCTCTCTCTACCCCCAACCAGTAACTCTACCAATGAAATTTCAAAGCTCGTCTGATGTGATGGTGACACGTCCTTCCTGTGAAACAGGCACTGATGAATAGCTACAGTAGAAAGCTAAAGTGGCAAACACTTGTTTTCCCGAAAGCCATGGCTCAGGATGGTCCTGTTTTTACCGTTACATGAATTGAAAAAAAAAGGTTTATGTTTTTTTTTATGTGTAGGGAAGCATTCTATACTGTATTGTGCAATACATTATTACAGAACATGTTTCTGTAGGAAAAGGTTGGCCCTTTGAAGATCCTTCTCCTTTTGTTTTATTTCCCTCTTCAAGAAGGTCCTGTTGCCGTTTTTAGATGAAGTTAACTGTGCTGAAGAATTAAATTCTGATTTGTATTTATTTCTTGCATGCTTTCCTCCCTGTTGCTAATACCGCTCTTTAACTGTTCGCTCTGTTGGATGTGTGAAGCTGTAAAACATTCTAATTCAGGTTATTGTCTGTGTTGAACAATGTAACTGTGTAATTAAAACATGAAATGAAGTATTCATCACTTTTGTTGATTTTCTTCTTAAAGTGCAGTCTTATTCTGAGACCACATTCACAGAACAGGAAAATGATCCATTGTTATAAAATCATTAATCACACAAAGGCATTAGGTATACTTCATTACCTCATGTCTACAGAAAAATGATAGCAGCAGATTTAAATAACACATTGAAACATATATCTTTCAACTATAAAAACATCTTCTACAAAACATGACATACCACACATACGAATCTCAAACAATTTAATGTAATCAAATCTATTGAACGTTCTGGCCGGGTGCTTTAACCATAAGTCCGTCACTACAGACTCAAAACGTTGTTTATACCCACAGACTGATGTTTTGAATTGTAGTGGAGATCCCAAAGTGTCCATTGATGCCAAATACGTCAGACTGAATTTAGAAAATGTGTAGAACATGTGTAGAATACTTCCACTTAATGGGATAGTGCAGACATAAACCTGTTGTATTATGAGTGATAGCTCACTCAGTACGAGCATCATATAGCCTCAATGAACAACTGAATACATGAGACACAGTCGGACAGAAAATAGTTCTTCCAACCCTAAAACTTAGCTCGGTGATAAAGTAACCTTTACTCGTGTCCTAATTCTTCTGGTTACAAATTTTACATTTTACATTTTTTTTCAAATGACCAAATGACACTCAAGGATTACTTCAACACCCATTATGCCTATTAGAAATGTCCTGTAATTTTGTTCCAACAACACCAAATCCATTAAAGATATTCAGTTTCATTTTTGAAGTTGTGATACCATTTACTGTAAACGAATATAGATCTCAGCATTTATTAGTTGTGATTTAACCAGCTCTACATCTTGGGGGTGAGGAGGAGAGGGGGAGGGATGGACCCTTGTTGATGCGCCAATGGGAGGAAGACATCACCCAGCGTCCCTCTCACGTGTGCGCCGCTGTCAATCAATCCAGCGCGTCACGGGTCTCACTCACAGGTGATATCTATTAGCGTCCCTCATATGCTGTCAGGTGTCGCGTCTGCCATCAAACCCCTTTCCCCCCCCCTTCCTGTTGTGGGAGATTTTTTTTTTGTGTGTGTGTGTGGCGGTTATTTTGGCAACCTGCAGTCCGCTTTGCAGATGCCATGTTTGAGCAGTGAGCATGGCGGAACATCATCTGGAGTACGGCTACCTGGAGGGCGAGTCCATCGGGGAGCATTTCGCCGAGGACCCGGTGGGTAATGGTCGTTTAAAAGTGAATGAATGAAAGGGGCATGCCGTCACGTTCATGTGTCTGCACGCACGTAACGTTACAGCAGGGCGAAAGACAACGAGGACTGTGACGTTGGACTAAACCCAAGCTATGCTATGTGGTGTCGTTATCCCACTGATAAAACGTGGTGCGTTCAAAGAACGACCTCGGAGAGCCGCGTCCCTGAACGTTACAGCATGCTGAGGGACCCGTTCGGCTTGGAGCCAATCAGGTGCACAGCATGAGCCGGTTCAGGTATTAAACACAGTGTGGTTACTGGGCACTGAAATGACTGATGTTAAAACCCTGTTTCCTGTACAGATAATGTCCCGAAACCTCAGGCCAGCTACAGTTTAAATAATTTATTTATCAAAGTCCATTTGATGCTTTCACAAGATATTTACCTTGACATTTTAGTAATTTGGCTTCATAAATGCTGTTCAAGCTGTCCATGCCTTCTGGTCATTTAATTTTCTCATGTCCAACTAATACTTTTGTTTCATTGTAAACCATGAAATATAAATGCAATATAATTCTGGGGAAAAAGCCAACAAGACCTAACATGTTGGGTCCCCAGAATAACTTTAATGCTTCTCGTCAAAAACGCCACACATCTTTTGAGGGGAACACTTCTCATCTGAAACATAATCACTTATTTTGAGTTTTGATGATACAAAAAATCTCTTAAATGTTAATTTGCATTGAGATCTGGTAGCTCTGCAGTCCACAGCATATAATTCATATCATTTTTATTCCCAGATCAGTGTATGCCCTCAGCGGAAGCATCTTTATCTATTCCATTTCGGCCATTTTTTATTCTGGCTTTTATGTTTTATGCTCATTTATTTTTTTTTAATTTGTCCCCAGTCAGATCTTTTTTTTTTTAGTGTCAGTTGTCAATAAAAGCCACAGTGACTTCAATGTTCTGATTTCCTTGCTCGTGTGTGTGTGTTTCAGGAGCTGGCGGCCATCAAGGCCCGAGTTCAGGAGCTGGAGATGGAAGAAGAGACGGAGAGAATGAGGGAAGAGGAGGAGAGGTGTGATGCAGTCGACATGCAGCTCTTGACCAACAGCTCTCGGCTTGGTGAGACTTCACGTGCGTTTTCTCCGCCTCTTGGTTTGTTACCGTGTCACGTTGGTTTACAGCTAAACACTGATTATGCATTAGGGAAGCCTCGACAGCATTTTTTTTTTTTTTTTTTTAGCCAGGTGTGTGTAGCATCCCAGCCTCCAGGCAGGTGAGGTAGATGCATCCTTCACCATCTGGCTAACACCTGGGACGCTTCACTGTGGTCACAACAGTGTTCACATGTGCCTCATCACTGCCCAATGAGACGAAGCAGTGAGCTCCAGAGAACCAGAAGGGTCCTCCTTGCTGCCTGTGGCTATTTTCTGCCTGTTTGTGTGTGTGTGTGTGTCTCCTCATCCCTTTCACTTCTCTGCTTCCTCCCTTTTGGTTCGTCCTCAGAGGGGAGCCATAGTCTGAGATATGTTTTAACGAAGATGATACAAGAGATATGTTGGTGAAATAATCCTTGTTCACGTCCCCTGTATATGCAGTATTTACTTCCTACTGCATGCACAAGAGCAGTGTGTACAGTTTGTTTTGTTTCCTCCACAGGACCTTTCTACAATATGACTCCTGAAGAGAGGATAGACGCAGACAACAGATCCGTCTATGTGGGAAATGTAAGACTTGTTTGTCTTTTCCTCATACTTGGCATGTTTTCTTTATCTTTTTTACGTTCTTGATCTGACACACTGTTGAACAAATCCCAGGTAGACTATGGAGCTACTGCAGATGAACTGGAGATCCATTTCAATGGCTGTGGTCCTGTCAACCGGGTTACCATCCTGTGTGACAGGTTCTCCGGCCATCCCAAGGGGTGGGTGCAGCTTGTGCCTACAGTTTATACTTTTTTTTCTTTTTTTTTTCTACCTGACAATGTATGACCATAGAATACAACTCTTAAGCATGTTTTGTAAAAACAATATTTTTTTGTTTTCCTTTTCACAGTTTTGCTTACATTGAGTTCTCTGATCGAGACTCTGTGCAGAGTGCTATTGGTTTGCATGAGACCTTGTTCAGAGGAAGAGTCCTAAAGGTGAGGAGCGTCGCACTACATGAGAACCCTTAAACTAGCTGACTACTCAACTATCAGTCAAATATCAGAGGTTCCACACAGCGTACAGTACTACTGACGAGACTTTAGAATGGATAGATGAAAGGTATGGGCATGTGTTTGATTTGATATTGTGAATGATATCGATAGGAGCGTGTATTTTTTTTAAGTCTAGACTTTGATTGGTAGAGCTCAAGTTGTGCCCATAATGTTCATAACCTGTGTTGAGCACTTCCTTGTACCATGATACCCCCTTACCCCTCCTGCTGAATTGATAAATGCCATTTGGTCCTATGTGCTGCAGTTACTGTAACCTCACTCACCTTTCACTCTAGTAATGTTACTTTTTTTTTTTTTTTTTTTAAAGTGAACCAGTCACAGTGCCCATTAAGTTAAAATTGTCCACATCTTGAGCTGGTCTCTTGGATTTGAATAAATTGTACTTGTCTTTCTCTGCATCAAGATTATCATTAAAGAAATACCATGGTTGCTATTCAGCAGACACTGATCATTCTTCCTAAACATCACACTTACACTGTGTTCTTTGGCTTGCAGGTAATGCCCAAGAGGACCAACATGCCAGGTATCAGCTCCACAGACAGGGGAGGACACAGAGGTGGCCACACCAGAGGCAGAGGCCGTGGTTTCCGCCCCCTCGATACCAGAACAGCTCTCGAGGTAGGTTCCGGTACCAGTCGATAAGGCCACAGCACCAAACCCCCCACCCGTACTACGGAGGTCCCTCAGTGGGGAAGAGACAGTGGGGACACATGGACTACCAGGAACAGATGCCTAAACGTTACCCGTGTCTTCTTCTCATCACCCCACCGTCAGAGGAGATGGGGCCGGGGGCGAGTGGACAGCACTACCCTCAACAGCGCTAGCACCATCCACAGCATACATGCGTAGAGTGGATGAACAGAACTGATCGTTTTAAAGCAGTGTTTCCAGGCGTTACTGAGTTGAGCATCATGTGAGATGCCAGCATGGACAGAAGAGATGACTTTCTAAGTTGCATCAGTGCTTTAAGAGATGTAGAGGATGAAGACTGGGGCCAGAGGTGTTGCATTATAAGCTTATGTTGCTATGAATGCATGGGAAAATCCTCAAATTGTTATCGCATCTTTAACTGTTTTCACAAACTGATGCAAATGTATTGTGTTGCTGCCTGCAATGTCTTGTATAAATCCTCCCTATGTATAACTTATAAGTTCTTTGCTATGTAAGTGAATAAATAAAACAAAGATCTGCTAATTAATTTGTAGTAAAATGACATGGAGTGATGTGAAGCAACAATGACGCTTTATTACTTATGCATTTCATTAATCAAGGCAACATGTAAACAAAACATTAGGATTTGGGGGGGGTTCTGTACAGTGGAGGCTCAGAAGATAGGGTGGGGGAGATGTCAGCCAGTTTGCACCATCATTCCAGATACGATGCCATCGAAGGCCCTGGAGAATGATTTGGTAACCATTAAAACACTGCTAGATTAGGAACGTTTCAGTGACTCAAATATTTTTGAATATCAAGTAAATATTAAACTCACTTAGACTGAATGGTGTCCCCGGGATTGTGGAATGGGTTGCACATTACATCGGTAAAAGAGTTGTGTAATTTTCTGAACATCTGAAAAAAACAAAACAAGCTACAACTTAAGACAATACAAAGAAAAAAAATAATCAACAAGCACAACATTAATTGTATTGTGGGGTCATGTATGTGTGCAATGTAAACTCAAAATGTGATGTGCGTGGTAAAGATTTGCACTAGCGTCAGATAACTAACTAAAGTTCTCTGTTCATGCCAAAATCATTGACCATACTGTAGTTCTATTGTTTTCTGTAAAAAGCTTGCACACATTTAGCTATCAGATCATTACAGTGAAACACATTGTGAGGAGACTGAGATGGCACCTTTTTAATGGTTTATATAAGAGGCTAAATTCAGCACTTGCACCTATGCTGTAAAACTAGATCAACATCCTGACGGAGAACAAAGTTTGTAGATGTGTATTAAACAATTCAAATGTGGCTTTGAGATAATTATGCTTGTTGGGCTGTATTTGATTATGATTACACATTCAACAATAGGATAAATTGTAGGCTTAACTTACACTTCTAATTTCATTGTCCCGTAATGATGTGTTTGACGAGTCCACAACGATGACAAACTTCACCTTGGAGTTGGTTACATATCCATATCTAGTCCACCAGTCAAGGATAATCGGTTCACCCTGTAAGAGACTTTTTACAATATGTACAGAGACTCCAGGTCCACTGACAGATATACCATTTCACGTTTTAATAATTATCACACCCTTTACATTCAGACATAAACCATTCTACAATAAGATAAGATAATTAGTCCCGCAGCGGGAAATTTGCAGGCTTACAGCAGCATAGGGTAAAGTGCACACAAGAGACATAGCAAAAGAAGACAAGATAATAAAAAAAAAAAAAGTATTTTAAATAAGCAACAAAAACTGAAATATTATATTTACAGACAGAAAAAACTATAACAATAACAATGATGGGAGAAAATCAGTAGTCTACATGTCTAGTATATCTAAGGATTTCATAATCTTCTTGATCAGTATAGGTGTGTCTATTTAAGTTCTTCAGAAGTAATAAAGATATGGGGGCAAACAAAAGATAATCAAACGTAAATCACAGTCTAAACCCTGTCAAAGATGCATGATCTAATTAAAAGATAAGTCAGGCGCTTGGAGTACTTCCCCTTGTGTGACTTTCCTAACCCTTAACCTTTTAACAAACAAGGATACACTTTGTAGTCCTCGGTGGGATAGAGCAGACCCAGGTACAGCTCTCTCTGGTCCCCCAAAGATTTGCCCACTGCTGAGATCTTCTCCTCCACCACATCCAGAGAGGTGTGCACTGTGTAGTGAAACTTCAGCTCATTCTGAGTGGGCACACTGCGGATATACAGCGGGTAGTTCTGGGGAAGGACACACACAACAACAACAATGAGCCCTTTAAAAGCATCACTCTTTCACCCACTTGCACACAAAGTGAACACAGTTGCAGGAAACTGTAGCAGCAGCTGAGAATGCTAATGTTGTTAGCTCCTGGTGTTAGCTTTTGAAGTGTTTCAACATAATGGAGCCTCAGGCACACAGGGGACGGTGACATCTGATAAGAGACAGTTATAAGAACACGGAAAACATGTTAAACATTAAACACAGGCCACCGATAAACCCGGGACGAAAGCATTTATTACCTCTTTAGCGATCACTGCTATGCACACCGCCATGTTGGTTTTCCTCCGCTGAGCTGTCAGAAGCTGTCACGTGACACGCTGCATTCAAACGCTGTCGTACAAATGGCAACCGAGACGAAACATTTCATTACGCAAGTGATTTTTAAGCCATGTATTACTAAAAAAACGTATTATTTGTAAGTGTGTTGTCCTTTTACTGACTAAGGGTGTTTTATTAACATATATGGTCTATTTTTTTGTATTTCCCCGACCAATTTAGAATGCTATCTCGCTTGTACAACATTTTTTAGAAGTCCCTGAATCCAGCAGCGATCAAGGAACAATTGTGTTCCAGGTACTCACCATTGATTTATTATTTATCATTTGATTTACTTGTTACGCTACCATACACATTCATAAATCAAAGAAATAAAAACAATTTAAAAAAAACATTTTTCTAGAATGCATGCAACATCTTAATTAATTTAAGCAAAAACACACCTGAACAATTGTTCCTCTGTGTTTGCGTAAGCGTTGCGCCGATGACCCGCATGAAGGCAAACAAGCCGCTTCCTCGAAGTTGAAGCTCATATGACTTCAGAAAGCTGCAGCCCAGCAATGCGAGAGATGTTCACTGGGGTTCTGACTGTCTTTTGTGCAATAATATGTTGCTCTGTAACAGAAAAGACATCAAATGTTTCATCTCCAAACGTTATCATCATGCTCATGGATGATGTAAGTTCATTTCTGTTTTTTTATGTGTCCTTGTGACTTTATTTCTTCACATCAGTAGCTCAGTTTGACAGTTAAAACATGTTTCCCTGTCTCTTTCCTTCTCCCAGTCCTTTTTTTCTTTTTTTTCTTTTCTGTTGGTTATGATGAATACCCTTTGTCACGTGTCATATCATTGAACATTGCATCTTGCACAATGTTAATGTGTGTTTTACCTTTCTTGGTGTGAATGTACATGCATAAACTCCCAATTATTTCCCTCTGCTCTGCAGATGGGTTGGGGGGACTTGGGGGTGTTTGGCCAGCCCTTTAGAGAGACCCCCAACCTGGATGCCATGGCTGCTCAGGGCATGCTGTTCCCAAATTTCTACACTGCAAACCCACTCTGTTCCCCATGTGAGTCAGCTAAAACAATTTGTAATACATGACACATAACCGGCAATTCCTGTTTCGCAAGATGTTACATTACATTACAGTCATTTAGCAGATGCTTTTATCCAAAGCGACTTACAATCAGTAGTATATTACATATCATTACATATCATTCACCCATTCACACACTGATGACAGGCTACCATGCAAGGTGCCACCATCAGACTCTAACTAACATTCATGCAACATCCAGTCCACACCGATGGCAAGCCTTCAGGAGCAACTTGGGGTTAAGTGTCTTGCCCAAGGACACATCGACTGCCGAAGCCGGGTATCGAACCACCGACCCTCTAATTGGAGAATTACCTTGCTCTCCACTACGCTACAGCCTTCTTTCACATCAATGAAATCTTAGAATAACATCTTATTGATGAAAGCATAAATGTAACACAATTGACTAGACTCAGAACCACACTTGTGATTTGCTAAAAGTAAGCTTCAACATTGCCTCATTTAAATACAATATGCAAAACAGAGCACAGCATGTTAGCATGTATTGTTTTATTAATGTTGTGTGAAACCTTCAAACTCCAGCATAATTATTTCCATGCTTCACTGAAGGTATCCATGTAAAATGCTATGGATTCAGAATAGAGATTGTGTGCATTTATTTCATGAGAAGTTATAAAAAAAAAACTTTAGAACTGCCAGGTAGTCAAGCTGAAAAGCTGATTTTCTTCTTTTTGAGCTGAAAGTTGCAGGTACAGCTGTGATTAGTGAACATGACTATTCTGTACACATCAAAACAGACGCATGTCAGTACAATCCATATTTTCATTACTATGACAATAAAGTACAAATGTTATATTTTATCCAAGTATTCAACCAAAGTTCTATACTAGTTGGACAAATTAATTTGTAATCTCCAATGTATGTGACATTGGTGCAAAGAATAGACCACACGTTGATTGGTTTGCCAGTAAAAAAAAGCATTTTGAAGACGGTTCTAATAGAATACTAATATATTGTAATAATCTAATCATTCCTATCATTTTAACGGCAGCCAGAGCTGCACTTCTCACCGGGAGGCTTCCTGTCAGAAACGGTTTCTACACCACAAATGCCCACGCCAGAAACGGTACACTCTCAATATATTCTTACTGTGCAAATTATCCAGCTGCAAATTATTTCTAGCAGGCTTTCTGATTACTTAGTCCATAATGTACAATGTGCAATAAAGTCATGGAAAGTCTTGTACACTAAATATTTTGACATTTCCTGTAGCATACACACCACAGGAGATAGTGGGAGGAATCTCTAAGGATGAGGTTTTGATTCCCCAGATGCTGAAGACAAAGGGCTATGTCAGCAAGATAGTTGGCAAATGGTGAGCTCTATATCTTTCTGTAACCTTTGTTTCAGAGGTTATGTTGAAAATGTTGTGTATGTTGTGGAATAAATTCCACAAAAAGAAAATTATATATTTGCATATTCTATTAAATTAATTACAAACCATGCATTTGTAAAGTTACTGGTGGTCATTTTTTCACAGTATATACTGATTTTTTACAAGATTTTTGATTGTATTTTTCCTATCCCTGAGGCATCCATTGATATGCATTCATTTCTGTGTGGTATGAAGTCTGTTTGAGATCATTTATAACACACAATGTTATCTGCCTTTTGCTTTTGCTCTACATGCACCACATATGTCTACGGTTCCCTATTTTAAAAGCTCTTCACATTACCACCTGACCAAACGCACAACCAATGTGATAGATTACCAACCCTCTCAAAGTTTCAATGCTCTGCAAAAGTTGATTTAAGTACTGCACTGAAGTGAATGGAAACCAATGAGAGCCTATAGGCAGGAACTGCACAACATCCAAATATTAATATAAGTATGTTGTACTACACACCTTGGAAAAAGGTAGCACAAGTATATTTTATTTGTAGTAATGGTCTGAATATACAGATGCAGAATGATCCTTCAGTCACATTGATCTTACAGTGTGTGAGTGCACTTTGTCACTACAGGCATCTGGGCCACAGACCTCAGTACTTGCCTCTGGAGAATGGTTTCGATGAATGGTTTGGTTCACCTGACTGCCACTTTGGCCCTTACGACAGCAACATCAGACCCAACATCCCCGTCTACAACAATTCTGAGATGCTCGGCAGGTAGTATTACACACAAGCACTCAGATATACATAACAGCAGACAGAAACAGAGCCTGGAAATTATGAAAATCTTCTTTCCCCGCTGACTCAGTGGACTAGTTTGGCAGGCAGCTCCTCTGGATGAGATGAGTGTCTCCCCTCCTCTTCCTCCTCTGTACCAGCTGTGCTTGTGTATTCCATTTTCCGCCCATTTGTTTTCCCCAAAACAGCCATATGTGTATTCAGGGTCATTGGAACTGGCAGCCGGGCGTGTTTTTCGCTTAGCTGTGGGTTTAATCAGCGCTGCATACCTGGGCCCTGGACAGACATACACACACACACACACACACACAGACACACATAGACACGTATACACACAGACACACACTTTCGCCCTCAAGAGACGGCAGGTTGCGTTGGCTGTGTGCGAGGACACCTGGAGGAAGTGAAGCGTAAGAAAGAGATGCCTGTCACTGCGTCTCTGCTCGCCGCGCCACGCTTCAGCAACACCTCATAACAGTTCCCTCTGCTCAACTCTGCTGAGACTTCACGAATATATATTTTACCAAATCTGCTGCAAACACAGTGGGCAAGAGGGAAACTTTCCTCCATTGCCTTAATGATATAGTTTGCAGTAGTTCCGGTCAATTTAGAGGGAGATTGAAAGCCCTGATAATAAAATCAGGTGGTTGTGAAAGAATAATGTCATACAGTTGAATAAGCAGAGGACAAAGTGAATGGTGTGGGGTCAGCGGGTGTTCAGACGGGATGATAGATAACTAATAATAAAGGCTTATTTAATAAATCGTGTCAACCCGCTTCTTTTCCAGATACTATGAAGAGTTTAAGATTGACAGGAAAACTGGAGAGTCCAACCTCACACAGATGTACTTGCGGGTAAGTTAAGGCTCACTTATCTCAGATGATACAACCCTTTCAGTGGAGCAGAGTGTGCCAGGTACACCCAATTGTGTTTCACAGTTTACCTTGTAAAGTAATTAATAAAATAGAAGGAAATTGAATAAAATTGTATTGTCCACCAGAGTGGAAAATTGCACAAAAGCAGTGTGCAGAGACACACTACACGCTTGAGAGGTGTACTCCGCCATCACAAGAGGAAGACCTGTCAAGTAGAGCTTTGTAAAGCTCATATTAGCATGTGTTATAGAACTAGACTGGTTTCAGTAGTGTTGTTGTTAGTGTGACTGATTGGCTGAAAATGAAATGAAGGCAAAACATAGAATTTTGTGTGTGGTAGGAAAATGAGAAAGGTTACCTACTTTGGACTGACCGCTTGACGGCAGTACTGTGAATCAAGCTGCAGTAGGTCATTTGACATCTGCACTGACAGTGTTGTAACACTCTCTCACACCTCCCACCTCTACAGGAAGGTCTTGACTTCATAGTACGTCAGACTGAGGCCCAGCGTCCCTTTTTCCTCTACTGGGCACCCGACTCCACTCACGCCCCTGTCTATGCCTCCAAACGCTTCCTTGGGAAGAGCCAGCGGGGCCGGTACATTATATCCTACCTTACCGCCTTTTTTTGTTGTCCAGCATCTGCTTAAGATTATAGCTTAACTTATTTCACATGGGGAATGATAAAAACTGTGGTTGTCTGCATTGTGTAGGTATGGTGATGCAGTGATGGAGCTAGACTACAGCGTCGGTCAGATCCTGGCATTGCTGCAGAGTAAGGGCATCGAAAAGAATACCTTTGTGTTCTTCACCTCAGACAACGGAGCCGCTCTGATATCTTGTCCAAACGAAGGTGGCCGCTAAATTCAACTGCACACACACACTTGCATTTTTGTCCAAGACACATTTTCTGTACTGCATGTGTGTGTAATTTGTAACGTGGAAACATGTGTTTTTGTGCGTCTGATTCCTCAGGCGGGAGCAACGGGCCGTTCCTCTGCGGGAAGGAGACCACCTTTGAGGGGGGCATGAGAGAGCCAGCCATTGCCTGGTGGCCTGGACACATCAAAGGAGGCACGGTGAGAATACCCCTGTGATTTAGAGCTTTTACCAAATAAAGCCTCCACAAGAAAATCCAAGAAGATCGTTCACTTAATCCCTACCATCTTCTCTAGGGACTAGACTAGACCCAGGATCACTAGCCCAGTTTTTTCCTCTCGCTCCTTAATGTTCTGCCTATCAACAGGTACCAGGGGTGGAAATGTTCTCTGTAAAGCTGCAGGTGGTGTACAGGACTGCTAAACAGGGTTGAGAGTAAAGGAAAAATGATTTCACTAATCCCCTCTTTTGAATGATTTTTGCTTTTTGTTTCATTTGTGTATCGTTTACCACTTTGACATGCACACACGCTGACCTAGTGGCTCCATAACCAGTGGGATACGTTCAACTTCTATCGAGTGATTGAACCCCAGAAACAGTAAAAGATAAACTGTGTGATTTGGGCCACAAAGTGTGTGGGCGCTTTTTCCACTGTTTCCTCAAATATTTTTTGGCTCGGATTAATGCACCAAACTCTCTCTTTCCTCCCCCCCCTCCCCAATTCAACCCCCCCACCCACACCGTGATCCTCTAAGCCTGTGCGTTCTGCAAATGACTTTTAATTGTATTAGGGGCAGCTGTGACACGGGGCTGTGACGCAGAGGGATTTGGTGGAGGAGCGAGCGGAGGCTGCAGTCTGCAGTAAGCCTTGCCCCTGGCTCATCTCACAGGGGTGTGCTGGGGCCTGATAGCACAGCAGAGTAGCGAGGGAGAGGGGGATTGGGAGCGTCTTAAGCGGCTAATCTGTTTGTGTGTTTGCTGAGGTTGGATTGAGCCGTAATGAGGACTTCAGTATCTGAATATGCCAGGCGCTCAGGATAAAGGAACGGGAGGGGGGGGGTGGGGGGGTTCAGGGAAGGAAGCAAGCAAGGAAGAAGTAAAAGAGGTGGCTGGTGTAGAAAAGAGAAAAAGAGGAGTGCTAAAGATGCTGCCACTGCCACACTGCCAGGAACGTTGCTGTGTTTGCAGGGCTTTGCTGCACCTGTGGCACTCTGTGATTGACCAGTGTGTCTGTGTATGCGTGTGCAGATCATGTCTCTGTTATTTTTTCTTTCATTCTACATGCCTGCATATATATATGCATGCTTTTGTATGCATGTTGGATTAGTTGTATTTGTGACATATAACTTTCTTTCTCAAGTCGTGGCTTGGTTGTGAGAACAAGGGTCGATAGATCCTCCCTGAAGCTCTCTGGGGTTGTGATGACAAAGCTGCTTTGTTGGAGCTACTGTACTCTACAGCTCTGGATTCATCACTCTGGGAAGGGAGGACAAACCAGGCACAGGGATGCCCCCTCTCTTGTTTTGTATTCTTCTGAAATCTCTGTCAATCTGGGCATTGAAGTCCATAAGCTCTTTGAGCAAAATGCTGCAGACAACAAACAGTCATGCAAGCCTTTGCTGGGGGGCGATTTCAGCAGGTTTATTGTAGCGACTGAGAACAGATGCATCTTTACAGAATTACGATGAGGAGTTTTTGGGGGTTGGGGGATTGTGATAGAAAGACAACTTCCTCTTGAACAGACAAAAAGCCGTTTATCTGCAAATGCATCTGAGTGATGAAACTCAGTAATTTAACTTAGTTGTGTGAATGTGCAGGAAGTCGTTGTCCTTCTCTCATATTTAGGAGTATAGCTGGAGGTGTGCTGGAATGAAGGAGCATGGCTGGTGTGAAGCAGGTGCCGATTCAGCATTCTCCAAGTGCCTGGGGGGTGTAAAGGACCAGGATGATGAGGGGTGGCGGATGTAGTAACAAAGATTGGGAGGCGGGTGGGGTGTCGGACCCACAACGTTATCGAGGGGTCACAATCCCTTCTGTTGTGTTTTATCAGGCCGCGGACACACAGGCAAAGTGGCAGAGACGGGGATAGAAGAACTGCCTCCTCAGATAACCAACATCACCACTCACAGAGAGAAATGCAAGAAAAAATAAGTGACATTAATACAGAGGGATGAGTCAGTCAAAATGAAAAAGAAAGAACAAAGGGTGAAGAAATAGGGAAGTTCACCGTGGATTGCAAAAGGAGGCAGAGCCAATGAAGGATAGAATTAAAAGATGACAGCTCCTGAGATAAATTCCTCTGTCAGAGTCGTCTGAGTCTGAAAGTTTAGCTTTTTTTGGGCATGCAAGTTATTACTAAGTAAATGTCAGTTTTGCCTCTTCTTGTGTCCTTTTGTCCTGTCTTCTTTTAATGGTTTGTGTGTATCTGTGTGAGGGGGACTTTAAAAAAAAAATGAAGTGAAGGACTAAATCTGTTGTGTGTGTGTGTGTGTGTGTGTGTGTGTGAGAGGAAGAGAGAGGGTGAGTGTCTGGATGTGCAGATAGATCATGGAATGCATTGCAAAGCCTTTTCTGTGGCTGTTTCTGTGGATACAGAAGAAAGGGGAATTCATTTCAGTGCTAAGGAGCTTGTGTGTGCGTGTGTGTGTGTGTGTGCGTGTGTGAGTGTGTGTGTGTGAGTGAGTGTGTGTCTGTGTCTATATATGTGTGCTGGCTGCCGATAGGAGCACAGCGGCACACGGCGGTGCAGCTGCAGAGGCCTGATAGCGCTATCTGATTGTGAGTGTGCCGTCTCCCTCTAAGGCTCGCTCAGGAGAGAATGGAAGGGAAGATCAAGGATGACAACGAAAAAATGTCATTTTATCTGAAAATAGTTCAAAGTTTATAAATAAAATAAAGCTTTTCACTGGGACTGGGAGAAGGAGATAAAACAGCAGCTCGCTCCAGCTCCAGCCGTCTGCTTGCCCGGGTGTCGTCCTCTCCCTACTTTCTCTCCTCTTTTTCTTCGCTCCTCCTTTCTCCTTTTCCCCCCAAAAAACTAATTTAGAACGAGAGGCATTTTTGGAGGCTCTATAATAAACCTGCAAGCAGAGATTAGAGAGGAGACTGAAGAAATTCACCTCTTCCCTACATGTGTACATAGAACTACACAAGCATCCTATCATGACTATGCATTGTTGCCTCAGTCGCGGTCGCAAATAAAATGCAGCGCAAAAGAGCGTGCTTTCGGTGAGTATGTCATTATTTGCCACCAACAAGAACCATTGGGGATTTATTTATGTTTTATTCTTTGAGAGGACATTTGGCCAGTCCTCCTTTTCTTCAAAGTTCTTCACTTTTTTCAAATCCTAACTCACCGGCTGTGTGAAATTGCTTGTCATAGTCCAGATATTGATTGTGTATTTCTATTTCTTTCTCCTTTCGCAGGTGAATTTCCAGTTGGCCAATGTGATGGACCTGTTCACCACCAGTCTGGCTCTGGCCGGCATCAGCCCTCCTGATGACCGAGCCCTGGATGGACTGGACCTGACACCAGTCCTGCTAAACGGCTCACAGGCACTCCAAAGCAGGTGAGTGCTAGCACACTAGCTGTTGCCATTAGATGTTTGGGGTTTGAAGCCTCTACTTTGGGTCCCCAGGTCCCCTTCAATTTTTATGTTCATGATCAGATCCCTGACTGGGAGAGCAGTGTTATGACTTTTCCTCTAGTGTCATTATCAGGTTAAAAGTGTGTTTATGACAGAATACCTGCAAAACTGATGACATTCACATCTACCTCAGCTATACTTTGTGCTAAATGCTGATTGCAAGATCTTGTATGCTAACACTATGAGGATGAACATAGTGTAGTATAGTACAATCTTGTTGTTTCATGTAAGTGAAGAGAATTAAAGAGTTGCAAAGTTAGAAAGTTCATGTTGCTGGATGGTTAAAAAATGTACAAGAATTGGGAGAAAACAGTGAGAGTGGAGAGTGTAAGTATGACAAGAGAGTTTTTTTAGAAGAGCAATATTTCTCCCTCAACCTCAACAGGCCGATCTTCTATTACCGTGGAAACGAGCTGATGGCTGTGAGGCTCGGACAGTACAAGGCACACTACTGGACCTGGAGCAACTCATGGGAACAGTTTAAAAGCGTAAGATTTCCCTGTAACACAGCAACTCTGTTTCCTCAGTTCTTGATTTGCACTTCTACATCCCCCCTCTTTGTCTCTCCTAATCTCTCCCAAACACACAAACACTTTCACTGTTGGTGTTATCTTGAAAATGGCTCATCAGTTGACTGCTGTGTACATCAGAGCGTAATGAATATTAATGAAGAACCCCCACATCAGGGAACTTACATCATTCATCAACCAGTTGACTCGTTTAAATAGCGACATTCCCCGCTGTAGACTTCTTCTTTTGGCACCACGGAGCTCAAAAGGAAGAAGGAAAAGCAGATGCCAGCAGTATCTCTCGGCCGTAATTACATCAACTTGGTGCTGATTAAATGCATCAGGAGAGATATGAAATATGACACTTGAGAAGCAGGATAGTGTGGTCCTTCTTACGCTCCTCTGTCCAGAAAAAAAATGTCCTCCTGTCCTCCCATCATCGCTCTGCTTTTCCTGTTTTCCAGTTTGTTTTATGCCCCATCGGTCGCTTAAATTGCTCTCTCCTTCAGGGCCGCTGAATCAATAGCAGCCTCCTTTATCAACTCATGTGAACTGAAGTGGAACTTCACAAATAATGGCGTCTGATTGCCTGTGAGTTGCCTATCGATTGGTGTATGTGTAAGTGTGTGTGTCTGTATATGAAAGTGAGAGCGAGAGAAAGGACTAGAGAAAACGTGTACATGAATGTTCGGTTGTCCATAGATGTCTGTGTGCGTTTTATGGAGTGACTGTTGAGCTCCTTCGAGGGAAAGTTAAATTCCCAATATGCTTCGTGTCATTATGGTTGAATCCTTAAACTGTCCATCTCATGTAACCCATAGTACATTTTATAAACATGAGAAATGTAAACAAACTGACTTATTGAGCGGTTTCACACGGTCGGACTACGCATGACATGTTTTGAAAATTACCTTCAGAAGGACACTATGTTTCAAGGTCCTTCTTTAGGCCTTCTCATGCAGTAATGACATGGATTATTGGTCATTTCAAAATTATCTGGACCCTTAAAACTCCTATATAGGCTTCAATTTAATCTGTCTTCCAGCAGAAATACAAAATCAATCCTCTCTTTACTGAAATAAAAGTCATGTTTTCTTGCTCCTCCGCTTTGGTAACACTTTAAAATATAATTAGTTTTTTTTCCTGGCCCATAGTAAGAAAATAAACAAGGGAGGATGTGTGTCTGTGAAGAAGAACAAAATTACAGGTTAATAGCCGAGAGACGTATCGCTCCGTCCTGGCTGTGTTCAGCTCAGCCATGAGGAAAATTAGAAATTTCACAGGCTTAAATGGCCCTCATCAAACTCTCTTGAGGCAGTGTAGTGATGTTAATATTGCAAAATATAGTTTTTTGTGACTGTGGCTCCTTTGTATCTGGATTGCTGAGGAGCCTGTGATACAATTGGAGCTTTATGGCAGCTGGGATAGCTTTTTAACCTTGTTTGATACTTCACAGACTGAAATGAATGAAAAATGAAAACACCTGTTAGTCCAACACTTGTTATGTCATCAATATCTGCATGAATTGTATTGCAGGAATTGGCATGAGATAGACTGTGAAATAGCTCCTGCTCTTGACTTTAGATTGTAACTCGTGACATAAATGCACCTTTGCTTGCTAAATAGACTTTATGGCAAAAAGTGATGACTTACATTACATTACTGCATAACGACTTCAACATTTAGCGAAAGGTCCATAGATCAACTGCAATTTTTACATGTATGTAGTCAAATCCATGAAATAGGAAGTTAGTATTTTAATAGTATATATTGTTTTAAATATTCAGCCACAAGCTATGTAAATCTCCTTATTCTTTCAAATCATACTTTTTCCTTTTTTGACCTAAATAAACACAAAATACGTCCTATTCCAGAATCCATTCTGCCTCCGTTGGATGCTCCTGCACCTTATCTTGTAATAGCGACTGGTTTGCTCCGGTTCGAAAGCGGCCAAGTTGTATCCATAGCATTAATGTCAGAGCAGATATGGAGTCCTTGCTGCTATGTCTTATGTACAAGAGACCGAGAGACCAACACAGCAGGCATTTTTGGCTGCTCCTCTGGGAATTTTTTCATTCTTTTCTGCATTTCTAAGCTTCTGGCTTCAAAAGACAGGACAGGTTTGGATCAGAGGAGACTCTGCAGGGCGGCGGGGGCATCTATCCTTCTCACTCTCTCTCTGTCTCTCTCTTCTTTATGTATTTCTGAGGTGCTCTGTTGAGCGATCTCAGAGGGGGGCAGAAACACTGCCTTACAGATGAATGCTTTCTCAATATTAGTTGTGCTCATCAAAAGTGTGTGTTTGTTTGTGTGTGTGTGTGTGTGTGTGTGTGTGTGCGTCTGTGCGTGTGTGTGTGTGTGTGTGTGTGTGTGTGTGTGTGTGTGTGTGTGTGTGTTGAAGATGGGGGCAGCTCTCCAGGGGGTTCTGGAGGAGTGAGTGTGACTCAATCCGGCTGCGATCACTGCCAGACTCACGAGAATGGAGTCGGGGAGCTGGTGAGATGCAGGGGGGAGGCAGCACAAGGAAGAAACAGTCCTCTATTTTGCCAGTTACTTGAACCCCTTCATGATGTACCAATATTAGCTGCAAAAATAACACAACAGATGTAAAGACATGCATATAGACCATACTTCAAAGCATTGAGCTCAGAGTAGCAGGTGGCTGCGAGCCTAAATCTAGACATCCAGAGAAAACACTGAACTAGAACATCTAAGATAATCAAATAGACTACTGAAAATAACCAAATTCTAAGCAAGTTTAAAAAAATGTCATTCATTTGTTTATTTTTATTTATTAGGTTTCACTTGTGCATGAGGAGTAAGCCTTCTTACCTGCAGGACTTACCTCAAATATTATCTTAGGTTGCTTTGAAGAGAAAATGCCTGATCCTTTGAGCCAAAACAGGGCATCTCTGCTCTTTCATATATGGTGGGTTGCAGTCTTATTCCAGCGTACATACATAAGACCGGGCCACAGGGCTCAGGCTGAGTGGTGAAAGCTTCTCACTGGTGTAAAAATAACCCATAGCAGGCATGTAGAATAACATCAGTTAACATAGAAACATAGAGAGAAAGAAAAGCTTCTCTCTGATGAAGGGTTCATTTGTTCCTCCTCACATGTCCGATTTTACTCTCTACGGTATACAGTGTCATCACTCACTGACTTAATGCATACTCTGCTTTAGTTACATTATAACAAATATATAAGCATCAGAAACATCTGTAATGTGCAATCAGGCAAAGGTTTTTTTTGTCTTTTTGTGTCTTACAGGGCATCAACTTCTGTCCAGGTCAAGAGGTCCCAGGTGTGACCACTCACAACCAGACAGAGCACACACTGCAGCCAATCATCTTCCACCTGGGGCGGGATCCTGGGGAAAAGTACCCTATCAAGTAAGTTCCCTGAAAACTTCAACCCTGCTTACAGCTGATTTCCAGTAGGAGAGGGGAGGCAAAACAATTGAGAGCAAGGGGGAGAAGGGAGTCAGCCAGGAGCAAGTGAAGAGGTGCTGGAAAAGGAACTGGAGAGGGATGAGAATAGGAAAGCAGTTTGCCTGTTGGTAGCGCCGAATGTGTATGAGATCAGTGGCATGAAAAAGAAGGCGTCGGATTGATCCGCTCAGCCGGAGCACACCTGATTACACCCTTTCTCTTTGTGATTGCAAACAGCTCCTTAAAGATCACTATCTGGCCCTCAACACTGCGGTGCACCGCCGCAGGGTTAAAATTGCGAGATAAATTGTTCAGGCTTAAATTGAGAGCGAGTGCTGTTTAATGGAGTTTTGTGTGTCTCTGCCTTCGCTCAGAGGAGAGTTAAGAATCAACGAGAGGAGAGAGTGACGCCAGAAACACAGACAGCCGAGGCTGGACTAAGACTATTACTAAATAAGGGTGCAAAGATGGATGAGCGTCGTCTTTTACTGCGTACCGTCAGTGCAGACTATTGATGTGATCTTTTAAAACAATATGATGCAAGCTGAGATCGTGACTAATGCATTAATATAATCTCAAAACCGCTTTGATGAGAGAATATTCCTTTTGTGCTCAGTGTTCCCTTTGGCTCTCTCCTGACATAAAACCTGTTAGCTTGACCTTTCTCTTCTGCCTCCTGCAGCTCTGCCTCTCGCGTTCTGCTCCGGCCTCATCCCCTCTTTGCCTCCTGCTCCAACTTCTTTCAGCCCTGTAGTGAGATTGGATGATAAAACATTAATGTTGTTTTTCAATCGCTCACCTTTTAGCTTTGCTATTCACTTGGAAGAATAAAAAATAAAAAAAGCAATCAATATGCAGCCATGTGTTGGGCTGAGAGCTAGATGTGCACACAAACCAAAAATTCCCACTCGCTTTTCACCTCTGCAGTAGAGTTTGTCTACAAGGTCACCCCATCCAACCCCAGCTGCATGACCTCTTCACTGTTCTTCTTTCTAATCTGCTCTTTACATTCCCCTTCCTCTCCAAACTTTTGTCTAACCTATTCCCTTGTTACTTCTCTCTCTCTCTCTCTCTCTCTCTCCACCTTCTGCTGTGCACCTCAACTCACTTTTCAGCACTCAGCTGCTGTCCCTCTGCATCCACTGGGACCGTTCTCCTCCATCCTAGTTAAGTCTGTGTGTGTGCGTGTGTGTGTGTGTGTACACATGTGTATGTGTGCGTTTTGTCCGTGTGCTCCTCGGTCCCCCAGCTGGACTGGCTGCTTGGCCGTCATTAATCTCTGTCTACACCTAAAGAGCCACTTAAGATGATGTAGGGCCTGTCTGCGCACATACCTTCACTACTGTCGCAGGATGTGATATAGAAAAAGAGCACAGACTCACACACATACACAATCCCCAGTCCAGGACAGTCACCCATGAAAACAGTAGATTGTAATTATGCAATCCAGGAGAGAATGCAGGAACAAAAATACAGGGGTGGAGTTGGAGGGCCTTGCGTTGATGGTCCGTCATGAAGCACAAACCCAAGCAGGTCTGCACCTTCCCGACTCAGCGAGTCTGGATCCCCATTGGATTCGTTCAAAGCGGGTTTTTTTTGCTGCCTACCGCTTTGCCCTCCATCTCTGTGACCTAAGGCCCTGAGGTTAACACATCCTCCTTTCACACCACCTACCTCAGCTCACGTCCCCAGAGCCCCGGTCATCCACAGTGTAGTCCCAGCTCCAACACTGCAGGCAGCCCCGCCACAGTCTGGCCTCATCTGCTGCCTGCCACCAAGCTCTTGTGTCCCCAATCAATAGTCCTTACTGAAGTGCTCAATTTCCACCGGGGTGGAGAAGGTGGTGGAGGGGAGGGGTAGGCAGGACAGATGTATTTGATTGTCTCCTCAATTCCCCCACCTTCTGCCACTGTGTGTGTGTGTGTGTGTGTGTGTGTGTGTGTGTGTGTGTGTGTGTGTGTGTGTGTGTGTGTGTGTGTGTGTGTGTGTGTGTGTGTGTGTGTGTGTGTGTGTGTGTGTGTGTGTGTGTTTTCCAGCAATAGTGTTATGAATCAGTAATCAGAGTGGTGACACACCTGAGCAATGCCCCCATCCCCCGTGGGTGCCATACATTATAAATCAAAAGACGCCATTTGCATACAGCCTGCTTATTATTCCAGATTTTTGTCTCTACACCAGTAAGCTAAGGGTTATAATCATGATAATGAGCTGTGCTGACTTTGGGCTTTTTTTGTTATTTGTTTGCAGCGGGAGCATAAACAAATGATATTATTATTTTTTTTGATTTAGAGGTCCGCAGTGTGAGATTTTGAGTGCATAGACAAAACAAAAGAAAAACGTAATGTCTCGTGCAAGTTTCTCAGTGCATGGCGCAGCTTTGCTCGCAGACTTTTGTGGGGAACTGAATACTTATAGCAGTCTGATAAATCTCCCTTACATTTACTTCTATTAAGTTGTTTCGTCACTTATCACAAAATGAATCTCAGCAATCAGTAGCGGGCACAGATAGGAGGGAATGAAATATCCCTCTCGCTGATCGAGATCGGGCAAAAGCAGAATTTGCGATTTAAGATAGCTGAAGCAATTTAATCTGAATGTCTTGATTTGTAACCGGGGGGGTGGGGGTGGGGGTGGGGGGAGTAATCCAGCCAGGGTCACAAAGCGTAGATAGTTAGCTCATGACGAATAAGGCACACCAGGAGAGAGACTAATTGCAGCCAGTGCACTATACCAGTCGAGTAATTGTAGGGGAAAGTAAAGACTGAGAGTATCAAGGAAAGGAGCAGGTGCTGGCTGATGGAGGAAGCCTTGCTGCCCTGTGGGAGATCTAAGAGGGAGGGTAGGTGTGAGCTGGACAGGGCCCGGGGTTATTACTCTAATTGACACTTCACCTCACACACATGCACATGGTCCCCAGGGGCCAATCAGAGGGCTGGGTTTGCAGTGGAGGGAGGATGGAAGGCTGGCACAGGTGCTGCCGGCGAGTGTATCAGGGGTGTAATTGCACTGCTGATATTTGTCTATCTGTGTGTCACGCCACCAGACGCCCACTCCCCCAACGCACACACACACACACACACACAAACAGGACGCGCACACACAGCCCATTAACCCTACAGGTCCTATTGAGAGCAGCGTTCCTTTGAAAGCCTTCGGGGCCCCTGTGTTTTACACACTGAATATAATAATGCACAGAGGTGCCCGGGCTCACTGGTGTCCAACAGCAGTAATTGAGAGACAGGGGATGTGATAGAGGTTACATAGTTCACCCTGCTGAGTGCGCTTTCCCAAAGGGTGCCTGAGTGGATGGCCTGTGTGTGTGAACGTTTATGTTTCTGTTTTTGTGTCGTTGAAAGCTACAACATGTCCCCTCTCTGATATAATGAGTAAAGCTTTTACTGGATATATGTGCACAGTGCATTTACTACAATACTTGCTAAAACAACTGAAACATTCGGGCAAAACAGAGTGAGAATAAAAAACGAGGTGATGAATTGTGTGTGAGTGTGTATTTACATTTATAAACTAATTTAGTGTTATCTTTGTTGAGGGTAAGGCCATTGTTTCACTTGTTTATTAAAAACTTTAAATTCTGATTTCAAAATTGGTGGATTATTTGATTGTCAGAAAAATAATCAGCTGTTTTAAAAATTGATTGATTGTCTTTGTTTTTTATTTTAAGCTAAAATGCAAAAACATCTTTTGGTTACTTGATTCTTAAATGTGAGGATTTACTGCCTGTCTTTGTCATGTATCATTTTAAATTGAAAATCTTTTTTTGGACTTCTTGTCAGACAAAACAGGATATCTGAAGATAAATTGTGATAGACATTTTTTTCACCTTTTAATGTTTTATTTTGTGTGGTCAAAATTTTAATTTTTTTTAGTAAAACTACTTGTTAGTTGTAGCCTTACTGACTATCTGCGTTGTGTGTTTTCAGCGTTTTGACTAAGGAGTACCAGGATGTGCTGAGAATGATCTCTCCAGTTGTGGAGCAGCATAAGAAGACTCTGGTGCCGGGTGTTCCCCAGCTCAACATGTGTGACGTGGCGGTGATGGTGAGTTTTACATAACATAAATATCATAATGCACTTCATTCTTGAAACTGCAAAAATTTATAATTTTGTTTTTGCTTTGTTGCGTGTTTCGCATGAACTATTTTCCCAATTAAGCCAGAGGCAGTGGACCAATGCCAGCTCAGTTTTCAGATATTTACATTTCTTTTTGGCCAGCCACCTTGATCATCTGTTCTCTCCATCACACTTGTAAATCAGAAGAATTCATTCATAAGAGAAATTGATAAAGCCTTAATTAATAACAGAGAATCAATAAAAGCAACTATAATAAATATTTTTATTTTCTTTAGCGTTTAGATTTTGTTTATCACTGTGACTAACTTGCTCCAAAATGTGTATTACGTTTGACAGAATCATGTGTTAGCACCCTATTCTGGTACTTTTCTCCTTGAGTGTGTTTGTGTCTTACTTTTGTGTGAAAAAAAAAAATCTAATTTAGGATTATTTAACGGAGCCAAATTGAACAGTGGTTTTGTCATCCAGAAGCACCACAGATTGTGAGCTTCACTGCTGTGGATTCATTTGTGGCATCTCACTGCCCCCTGGTGGTGAAGAAAACTTGCCTATTTTTAAGAAGGGTTAGAATGAATTAGGTTCGGGTGCTGTCCTTTAATAAAATGTCTTATGTCTTATCCTGTGTCATGCTAATATGGATCTTTTGACTTGTTTAATATATTTTGTCTCAAGCATTATCCACATATTCAACTGAACTAAAATTGATCAAGTTTAATATTCGTTGAAGATGGTTTTCCTGACTAAAGTTTCTACTAAGAACAATAGTGCAGCCTGTCACCACTCAATGATTAACTGAATGTTTTATAAATAAATTCTGCTAAATATGATAGAAATACATGAAGTGGTGATGCATAACTCTTTTGAGACACCTAATGTATCCCTAAATTATTTTTCCAATATAAGATAAACCTTGTCTTGGAATAAATCTTAAACATGGCGGGGCAATATTTATTTCATTGACACAGGATAAATGCTATTGCTAAACCAAAATATACTTTAAAAGTATTTTCTTCTGAACCATTAAGGGCACAGAACAGTAAACTGCGGCCTCCTGATAACAGAAGAACAGATTTACTTTATCTTTGATTAGATGTTGTCCTTATGTGATGGATTCCCTCTGTTACAGAATTGGGCCCCCGCTGGCTGTGAGAAGTTGGGAAAGTGTCTCAAAGTGCCAAAGTCTGAGCCACGGAAGTGTTACTGGCCACACTGAGACGATGAGGAACCAAAACCTGAAGATGTGCCTTTCTACAAAACAACAAACAACTGCATTATTTAAATTAAAGTGTCTTTAAAGTCTTTGTGAAATGGGTCATGTGCTATATGTTAAAAAGAAGGACATGTTAAAACTAAGGGAATAATGTTGCTATAACAACATTATATGAATTATGCAAATCACTTTTTACATTTGTGATTTTAATGAGCCAACACAATTTCTACCTGTTCTGGACAAAAACTGCACCAAGAGCCACTTGTTAAATTCAGGACTCATTTTAATGATGTAGAGCCGAGAGGGAAATGTATTTATTTTGATCATGCCTAATGTAAGGATTTATACCATGTTAGATTATTGGATTAGTTTTGTATCCTTCTTACATGCATACTTCAAAACATGTTTTAGATAAAAAAATAAAAAACATGAATAATAATTATTGATACATTGTATCTTTTGGGACTGTTAACAAAACTCACTGTTTTGAGTTTGACAGATACTAGCCCTGATAGAGATTATTCTACTGCTATGTGCGTCATTTCCTGCAAACGTCAGAGCTCATATTTAGTCATTTGGGTCTTGTTTAGCTTTTTCAGTAGATGTGCCAAGTAGCTGCTGATGTGAAAATGTTGCACACGTTTGTACACACAGTCATTTCCTACAGTTAAAAGGAAATTGCTTGTTCCAGGAAACAGACTGAGCCGTCTTTTGCAAATTAAATCGTACCATCATGTCAGAGGATCAAAGTAGAATAACAACTGTAGATGTGGACACTGCTTTCATCAAATCCAAGAGGGGCATCCTGAAAGTAGCAGAGATGGTGAGACAATTCGCATTCCACCAAAAGTTAGAATTTTTTTTAGTTTCTGACAGAAGTACTGAAAGAGCTAAGCGGTGTCCTGTGCACATTAGAAAGGGAACGGATGCAGTACATTAGGCAATAACAAAGTAGCATCGCAGATAACCTTTACACCTTAGTCAATAATGTTATTAGAACTAGTTTGTTGATAGCAGTGACCAACATTAACATTAACAGCGTTTTAAGAGGCTGAAAGAGCGACTGAATTACATGTGTGATATGGGATGTTGCAACGTTAGCCGAGAATCAGTTCCCCTTTCGTATGAAGGAAGGGCAGTGAGTGAATCGGAAGAACTGATGTGCTGGTCTCTGCTGGAAGTTTGGTGAAAAAATCTCAAGTCATGGTATCACAGTTCAATCATTTAATATCTAAATGTATAAGGTTTTAGAATTTCAATTTTCGACTGAGGCAGTAATCATTTTCTGTGTGGCGTGTCTCTTTTCTTGCTTCAGGTGACTCTGTTTGTGGCATTTGTGTGTTTTGCTACAGCATCTAGAGCAAAGTACATTACAGCCACAGTGTTGGAGTTTGTGATCGCCTCACTTCTCCTGTTGCTGTACATGTTCAAACTCCACAAAAGGCTGACCTTCTTCTTTTGGCCTCTCGTTGTGAGTGATGTTTTACAGCACATACAAGAATCAGCAAATTGTACATGTTGCCTTTTTTAAAGTTTTGGTTCTGCTTTTCTCTTCAGGATGTTTTCAATTCAGCGTTTGCAGCAGTCTACTTTATTGTCTTGAGCCTGCTGGCCTTGACTACATACACTGTCACTGGCACACTGGTTGGAGGGGTGAGAAATACTTCTTTAAACTATAATTGCAATCTCAGTTGTGTGGCCCAGTTTTGATATGTGAATTGTGGTTTTCCCCAAAAAACTGTCAATAAAATAAATATCCAAACTTTGATGTATGCATGTGCTGTAATCAAACAATACCAAGTTTGAAGATTCAGCTTTTCTCTCTCTCTCTCTCTCTCTCTCTCTCTCTCTCTCTCTCTCTCTCTCTCTCTCTCTCTCACACACACACACACACACACACACACACACACACACACACACACACACACACACACACTGTTGTGGACCTGTAGTGTCATGCATTTATTTTGAAATCTGCTCTTTATTTGCAGATATTTGGTTTCATCTCAGCTGGGCTGCTGTGTGTGGACTGCTACATGGTTTTCAAGAACATCACATTCAACAAGCCCAGAAGCCAAATTCAGAGTCAAGACAACCAATGAATAAATCAATTACAATAAAGGAATACAGAATACTATTAACATGTTTAAAGCTTCTGTGGATTACTTTTACTTTATGATTCAAAACGTGTACCAGTTTTCAGCATATTGTGATTCCAGTTGTAGTAATTCAAATTGATAATGCGACTTGATTTTGAAAGATATTTTCTAGTTGACACAAATGTCAATACATTTCCCTTTGCCTTGTGATGCCATGAGTTGAATATTTCCACTGACTGGCTCGGGATTGTGTAGCATGCAGCTGGGGGGCATCGCATTTCACATCTGGAGAAAGCAGATGTTTCGCTTTTTGGGAGCTCGCACTGCGTTTCCGCGCTGTCATTGTTTCCGTTTCCACCACAGAGGAGCCTCACGCCTCCGCATATCTTTTTTGTTTTTTGTTTTGCCTTGAATCCGTTAAGTTAGTTTGGGCTTTCTGGAGTTTGAGCAGGGTTGATATCTTTTTTTTTTCCAACCATGGGGGACATCGAGGCTCCCGACTCGAATCGGCCGCGCCAGAATGTCCTGCTCTCTGTTCTCCCGAGCAAAGAGTTCGCCTCTTCAAGGAAAGGAATGCTGCTTATTGCTGAAGTGGTAAGAAATGACCAGCGGGATCACTTCTGAAACTAATGAAACTCTTAACTGTGCCATTGTGTCGCCAAATACGCACAAAACGCCAAAGCGCGCTGCGTTTTGGATACTTTTATTTGCTGTTTTCGAAGCATCATGGCAGCTGTAGAAATGTGTTGCTTGAATCCACGTTTTCAAATAACTTTAATGCACTGTTTAACTGTCATTTTGAATATGGGTCAGTCCGTTTTCGTCACAGGGTTTCCATTAGTAAAGGGAGGAGCAGTGAGGGTTTACAGCAACTATGAGGTAAACTTCTAAAACTTGTAATAAACATTTGTACTGGATTATGGACCACTCTCACCATCTTGTCCGTTGTACAGAACTATCAGTTCATAAAGCTAAATGGCCATTTAAACTTATTTCATTGTTTCAGTGTGGTGCCAATTTGAAATCAGCTAATGTTAACGTTCATAGAGGAGTGGATACTTTTTATTCACTGTTTAAGTGGGCCTTAAACAAAGCAGGGAGCTGACTGTGTGTGATGGTGTTAGTGGTGAGGGAGGGGAGATTACCAGCATCATGCGTTTCTTTTTACAGGAAGAGTCTCACTGCACTATCTGTTGCATGAAGCCTTGCATTTGTGTCATGTGAGACAGTCACAGTCACATCCTTCACTCTGTTGGCTAAACATGTAGCCTAGAGCGCAGTCCTCACTGTGTGTGAATGCAGGGCTCAGCAGCCCCCTGCACACACACAACCACACACACACACACACACACACACACACACACACACACACACACACACACACACACACACACACACACACACACAATACAGCCTTTTTACTGCTACTCAACAATGTGACTGCGATCTTCACCCCCAGGCTAAAGTGATTCTGCACAACTACACTAAAAAGCCTATCTTCCTCTACTGACAGTAGACAGCAGCAGTGTGTGCTGCTATGTGCATGTAGGTGACAGTTTACACCTCATTTAAACTTGCTCAGGAAATTAACTGTGTTGGCACACGTGTGTCTTACCACCCCTGCTGATCTTATTTCTGGCGGAAATCCTGCTGTGTGTTTGTGGTAAGAGTGTGATGTGGCACATAACCTCATGTATCATAATTTATGGTTTATTTGGTTGAACTTTTAGCTTTGACATAAAGGATCAGTTTAAGTACAAATTCTGGCCTTGCAAATTTTGGTTTTATTCATGCATTTTTTGAGATCTGTTTCTGAGATTTCTGCCTCCACCTTAATACAATGGAGGGGAATTGAATTGCACGTTGAAGCGCTCACATTATTGAGAAATTGCATTTTAAAAACTCAACAGCAGTGTTTATTTACATAAATTTGTGTCCCTGTTACTCTGGATATCCACAGAATGGAAAACAAACCTCTCTTTGTATTGATATATGTGATAAACTACATCTTTTGGAATAATCAATTGACAAATTTATAACCAGAATAGCTTTGAATTTTGGCTAATCCAGTAAATGAAATACCTGACCAAGAAAGGGACTTCATCACAAAGTAAAATAAAAATCCTGAATTGCCGTAAAACAGTCTTTGTTGTAGGTTTGCAACTTTGTACAAATGATGTAATACACCCAGAGATATTAATAGGATAGCTACCACAGTAAAACAGTTTGGTGAAATTGCTGACGGTTGACAAATCTATGTTGTGTCACAGTATGTTGTCATATCACCCACCCTTAACTGGAACTACTTTTTACATGTTGCTTATTTGAGTGGCCCTTTACATTCAGAAACTAAAGTTCAAGTTTCCATGGTTGTTCCTTTGTGTGGAACAGTAATACATTGATATTAATTTGGTTTTAGCTTTGAGGATTATAAATTTACCCATGGCATTTTTACCATCCCTGGTATTTACTGTATTTTGTACTGCAACCTCTTCGCTGTACTGTTGCTAGAAGCTTTTTTTCCTTGGATAAAGTATCATAGTTTTATTGTCTTTTTACAGTTTAAAGCTTACAGATAGTGTTATATGAGCTCACAGTTAATGAACTCAACTGTTAGATGTGAGTGAAGTGAACACAGCGAGTAGCTTTTCCATTCTTGGCAGCATTAGTCAGACACAGATCCTGCTGAGCACGCATTATTATACACAGTGTGTCAGAGCACCATGCATTTCTCATTAGGATTCTCAGTGTCAGCCAGCAACAGGCCCGATAAGGAATGTGAAATCACAGGGTGTAAACTTAATGTTGCTGAAAAAAGCATTTGAAATATTTTCAAAATGCAAACAAGCTGTTAATAAAGGCTGCACAGTGCTGTAGCTGTGTGAAAAGTGTGCCTCCTGCCTAGGTGGTGTAAACTGATTGGATTTTTAGAATCCTTGGCTCAGTGTGCAGCCTAATGTGTTTGTGGCCTCAGGATTCATGATGTTATTGTGAGTTGAAAAAGCCCCCACATGCACTCACAGCAGGTTTCACTGCCTTCAAGACCTTCTCAGTAGACTCATCGCATACCTTTTAAGGGCAATGCTTTGAAGACAGGCTCTCTCCCATCTGACCTCACTTCATAGTACAGATAGTTATAGTACAGTTTGTTTTATTGAGTTTGCAAAACGAATCGATTACATGATTAGTCATTTAACAGAAAATGAATCACCAAAAAAGTTGTTGAATTATTATCAAGCAAAACTGCAATAAAATAATGTGTCCAGCTTCTTTTTTTTAAACCTTGGGCCCTGAGGAAGTTGTGATGGATATTTCACTATTTTTAAGGTTACAAGGTTTTTATTTGTCATTGTACGGGGGTTGCACACTGAAATTAAGTTGGTAGTCCTAATTTGCGACATAGAAAAGAAAACAAACAAACAACAACAACAAAAAACTACGTCATATATGGAGGATGAATTAAGGATTTCATTAATTTCCCTATATTCATTGATCGAACCATTTATTCATCAAAACCCTAAACAAAAATAATTGGAGCGAAAAAAAAATATTGTTTATTGCAGCCCTGATACGGATGTGATATTTCTTTAGCCATATTATATACAGTACAAGAAAATGTAGAGGCTATTCCAGCTCATCTGTTTTTATAGTGTAATCCCAACATCCCAGACCCTATTCTCCATAAACAAACATGCCCGATTATCTACTGAGCAACTCAAAGAAAGGCTTCTAGATAACGTGGAGAAATCGTATTGATCCCTGACAGGATGCAGCTCAGTAGCAGCAAGTAAGAGCAGCTGCAGTAGTTTGGGTTCAGTCAGGAGGAGTTTCTAACCTCAGGCCAGTGGAGAATGACTGACTGAGACAAAGACAAGATGGCCGGGCCCGTCTGAGATTACAGTGTCTGGACTTGCTTTCATTTGCACTGATATATCTGTCCAGCACTTCTAATGGAGAGTGTCAAACACAGGGCAGGCTCATTTACTTGTATTGTAACTACTTGTTGCAAACACAGAGCACTTTTAATCGTCTTTATTCATTATAACAAGTTTATGTTTTTGTTTGCACGCATGTTTGTTTGAGAGAGAACGAGAGGGATTCAGTGTTACAGTGTACACGTCGCTCTGCAAAAACAGTCCTTCAACAGCTGTATCTCCTTACAGGAGGTGGGCCTGAGGCTATAATTCACACAGACTTTCAGCTTTGGGACAGTTTAACATTATCGCAGAGGGAGAAGATCAAAGAAGATTCTTTTATTTTAGCCTCATCAGGTGGGTTTAAAATGTAAATTTGCATTTGGTTCAAGCAGTTCACTTAGATAAATATAAATTCAAGACAGGACTGACTGAAACTTCTTCAAAAGCTCTTAATTGTCTTCGATCCCAAAAAGAAACACAGATTTCCCCTTGCTCAAGGCTCCAGTTTTCAACTCTTCATTAATCTAAACCTTGGTTTACCAAAGTTGGTCTACCACGGGGTATGATTTGGCCCTTGAATCATTTTCATAATCTGAGTACTACAGGCAGAGTGACACAGGAAGTCTGTTTGGCATGTGTGGTAAGGAAAAAATGAAGCGGAAGAGTTGTTTTAAAACCCCTGTGCAAAACATTTATTTATGCCATACCATACTGAGACTTTTTTATGACATATTTGCTTACCTGCTATACTGTGACAATTTTCGGTATTTTTCTATACCATGATTTTGTTGTCAAAGTTTTATGACACAAAACTCTGTGACATTTGTATGACCATTCATGACATACCATACTATTATATTTTTTGTACATTAGTATGGCATACTGTACATTGCCATTTTAACAACTTACTTTTTTGGGGGGCAAATAAATCTATATTTTTACAGACTTTAAAAAAAAATTGTTCCACAGCTTTTTTCAGACTTTTGTCGGCATACTAAACAATGGCTTTTTAGTACTTTTGGGGATGTACCATACAATGTCATATTGACAAGCTATGCTATACATTTTTATGTAGACTATGATTTTTTGACAATCTATACTATGGCTTTCGACACATTATACTATGATCATTTATATCTTTTTTTGAAACTATACTATGACTTTTTATGATTTTTTGACATAGAAGGCTTGGAATTTTTTCGACATACTATACTAATACTTTTTGAGATACTATATTATGTCTTTTAGATGACTTTTCATTACTTTTTTTACAGAAGAATTTGTTTTTTTCTTACATGCTATATTATGACTATTTATAAAAATGTTTACACATTATAGAATTACTTTTTATGACTTTTTTGACTGACAAACTATGAGTTTATTTGACATACTATACTGTGACATTTCATTACTTTTTCGACATACTATACTATGGCTTTTTTACGACTTTTTGGCATACTATACTGTAACTATCAATAAAAATCTTAACGGATTGAAAAAAATTGACATACTGTAGTATAACTTTTCTGACATAATAATTTATGCCTTTTTTGGAGACACTATTCTTTGCCTTTTTAACGACTTTATTTCGGCTATACTATGGCTTTTGTATTTCTTCTTTTCAACATACTATACTGTCTTTTTATGACAATTTTTGACATACTAAAATATGACTTTTTTGATATACTATGATATGACTTTTTCCGGCATGCCAAACAATGACTTTTGAATGATTTTTTTCAGACATTTTTATGAAATATTTGACATACAATGATAAGGCTTTTTATGAATATTTTTTCTCGATATACTATACTATTACTTTTTGTAATTTCATTTTTTTTGTAATGCTATAAAATGTACATACAATACAATGTGTTTTTTTCGACATCCTATACTATAAATCTTTTATTACTTTTTACGACATTGTATACTCTGACTTTTTTGTAACTTTTTTGACTAACTATAGTTTGACTTATTTTAGATTTTTTTGATGTACTATACCATGACTTTTTATGATTTTATTTTGACAGACTATACAATGACTTTTTATTATTTTATTTAATCAAACTATATAATGGCACCCCTAGTGATGCTCAAATTACTTTATATAACTTTTTTCATGACAAACTGTTCTGTGATTTATTTTGACATATTATACAATTACTTTTAAATGACTCCCGTCATTCTATACCATGACTTTTATCGACATACTATTTATTTATTTTTTTGACATACTATACTATGATATTTTAATGACTTTTTTTGACACGCTATACTGTGACTATAACTTTGAAAAAACTAAACTACATTCTATACTAAGAAATATATATTCTTTCTGCATTCTATAGTATGACTTTTTTGACAAATGAAATAAATGACATTTTTCAACATGGTTTACATTACTTTTTAAATACTTTTTTTGACATTCTATTCTATGAATTTTTCACTAGATTTTTCAACATGCTATACTATGACCTTTTTTCTACAGGCTATGCTTAGCTATCACTTTTTTTAACATGCTATACTGTGACTTTATAACTTTAACAAAACTAAACTATGCTATACTAAGTAATTATAATTTTTTTTGCCGTTCAATAGTTACTTTTTTCAAATATTACTTTTTTCTATAAATTACACTATGACTATTTATAACTTTTTTGCACACTTTACTATGACTTTTTAGAAAGACAAAACTATTAATTTATTCCACATACAACAATATGTCCTTTTCTGACTTTTTTCAACACACCTTATTTTTTGACATAATATACTATGACGTTTTGTGACTATTTTGGACATACTATATTTTGAATTTTTAGAACATACTATATTTGTCACGACTCGTAATCCCCACATGGAAAAAACAGGACTTAAAAGCAAACCCAGAGAGTAGGAACAGGTGCAGTAAAATTGTCTTTACTTGTCAAACAGGTTGATTACACAGGATATATATATAATTTCAAGGCCTTACAGTCACTCACACTCAGCCATTCACCAGGTGAAGTCAGTAAGTCTCTAAAGGTTCAGGGTTGTTGGCTTTATGGGGGACATTGTGATTGGGCCTCAGACTAAATAAACAGGGAAGGTGAGGATGATTAGGCACAGGTGAATCCAGTTCGGGGCAGGGTAGACATCACAAAGGCAGGGAGACACACAAGGGAAGGACGTGAAGTATCTGCAACGAGAGGAAATTGTTAGAAACACAAAATAAAACAGGGATTAATGGAGTGTTTAAATAAAAGTAAACATAACCGAACAAGACATGACAATACTATGACTTCATCAGCATACTATAATTCGACTTTTTACAACTTTGTTCTACATACTATACTATGACTTTTAGGACATACGATACTTTGGCTATTCATTACTTTTTACATACTTTACTATGACTTTTTATAATTCTTTTGACAGAAAAAACAACCACTTTTTCAACATACTATACCATGACTTTTACATGATAATTTTCAACATACTGTAATATAACTTTTTATAACTTTTTATGACTTTTTAGATGTACTGTACTATGACTTTTTTCAACATACTATACTATGACTTTTTTTCAAACTGACTTTTTTTAAAACCTTGGACTTTTTTCAACATACTATAATGTGACATTTTTCACCACACTATACCATGACTTTTTAGCACTTTTTTTGACGAACTATAACCTTTTTAAACATACTACATACTAAGTTAAAGTATCATAGTATAGGTTGAAAATGTCACAGTTTATTATGGTAAAGAAGCCATAACTAATCATTGTATAAAATGTTAAAAATATATCCTAAAAAGTCATAATATAGTATGTCGGAAAAAGGTCACCGTAAACTATGTCGCAAAAAGTTGAAATATATTAGGTTGAAAAATATCCTAAAAAGACCTTTTGTCAGTCAAAAAGTCATAAAAAGTCATAGTAAAGTATGTTCAAAGTTTAAAATTATTATAGTATTGTATGTTAAAAAAATCTGAAAAAAGCTAGAGTATAACATGTTGAAAAGAGTCATAATATAATATGTAGGAAGAATTTGAAATAAATATAAAAAATTGTATGTTGATAAAAGAATTACTTTTTCTTGATTAATTTAAAAGATACAATTTTTTACATACTATTTTATTACTATTTAGTCATATCATGCCATGCTGTTTTATATTTATATGGCAAATTACTATAATTTTTTCACAATCCATATTGTATATAGTATAGTATAGTATAGCTCACTATGATTTCATTTTTGGCATAAAATCCAGTAACTTTTTCTATATTTCTTCTTTTTTCATTTTTACGACATAATATGCTATCACTTTCATGGAATACTATACTATGCCATTTTATTGCATTTTTATGATACACTTTTGTATGACTTTAATATCTATGATATTTGTATGTGTTTTCAATGGCAGACTTTACTATGATATTTGATGACATACTATATTATAACTTTTTTAATAGAATTCTCATGAAAGATCATACCAGAAGATTTGATTTCACTAACAGATTTTTTTTTCCTCAAATAATGAATAAAGAAAATTGTAATATAAGATACTGTTGCTGTTGTTTCCTTTTTCTTGAGGTAAAATGGTTTCTTAAATATGTAGTATCCCTTATTATTCGGCATGAATGAGGTAAGACAAAACCAATACAATAGGTTTTTGCTTTTGGCCTGTGACCCTCCAGAAAGTTTCTGTTTCTCCCCCCCAGAGAAAAAAGTTTGGACCCCCCTTGTCTTAACATACTGTACATGTTCCATATATTTCTCTGTCTCTAATTGTCTCTGCAGGCGCTGTCCTTTGTGTCATTTGTGTGTTTCGCGGCATCAACAGCAGCAGCCTTTGTGACAGTTCCTCTGCTGGAGTTCCTAGCTGCTCTCTTCTTGTTGTTCGCTTACTCGACCAAATTCAATGAGAGGTTTAAAGGCTTCCTTTGGCCTCTTATGGTGAGAGCAATTTTAACATCAAATTAAAACCTTTGCAGTTGATATGCATGATGGTGTGCATGATTGTGAAACTGTCTTCCAGTGCTAAAAAAAGAAAAAAAGTAATGATATGAAGTTAGATTTTTCCTCTTAATCAAAGTGTTTCTTGCTTCTCTCTCAAAGGATTTTATGAGATGTGTCTCTGCCTCCATTATCTTCTTCATTATCTCGATAATTTCAGTATCCAAATATGTGGACGGTTCCGCGAAGGCTGCTGGGGTAAAGTTTTGCACTCATCTCATCATAGCATACACCACCATTAGTTATGTAATATTATTTATGTATTAAGAAAACGAAAAAAAAAACTAGTCTTTCTTGAATCATCTCAGTTCTTATTTCAAAGGTAGTTTTTCTTCTTTCCTGATTTCAAATGTCTTTTTTTCCACAGATATTTGGGTTCATTGCCACCATCGTTTTTGCTTTAGATTTCTACTTCATTTTCAATGAGCTGGCCACTTTCCTAAAGCAAGGAGGAGGGGAGACCAATGAGGAGCCATCAAGAAACCAAGGTTATGACTTTTTTATGACATACTATAATATGATATTTCGTATAACATATTATACAATTATGGTTTTTTTTATGGCATGCCATACTATTACTATTTTTCAACTACTTTTTTTTATGTCATACTATGACATTTTAATGATGTTTTAATGGCATACAATTTAACAACATTTGATAAAAAATGTTTTTATTTACCAATAGAAAACTATACTTCAAGACATATTTAATGACATCCTATACTTTACATAAAATGTATTAAATTAGAGGGCATATTAAACTTTGACTTTTATGGCATTTTGTTTTTTTGTCAAATCTTTGCACAGAAATTAGAACACTAACGAAAGTTTTACTTATTATTGTAACTTCTCCACACTCATGCTGATACCAGAGATGTGTTTTCATTTTTGTTTTTTTAGATGAGTTTTCAGACTCTGATTCGGACTGAGACCACGGACCACCACCAGGAGGAGATCCACCAGCTGACACGTTTGATCATACAAAATAAAACTTTGCAGGACAAATTTCCACAGCTAAGCTCCCATCTGCAAATATGTGCAAGTGTTTCATTATGTCACGCGGTCACATTGCTCATTGGTTAATTCTAATAATTATGTGCATTTATTGGTAGTTGGACACTCTCCATATAGTTCCTTAGAGCCAAACATGTATAAAGAGGGGATTCTGACACTCCTGACTTATCCTCTTTGAATTATTCTGTTGAGCATCCATTCAAGGCTTTCAGGAAACAAGTCTAAACTGACTTGACAAATATGTTTGTCTTTTTGAGTTACTAATTTACTGGTCATTACAAGTTGTTTATAAAGTAATGCAAAATCTTCTCTGTTCTTTTTGTGCCCAAACTCATATTCAGTGTCTCAAATAATTTGGAGAAAATATAAATGCAAACTTAAATGATCATAAAGCTGCAAAATTGTTTGGTCTCATGATACTGAGTTCGCAGAAGCTATTTGTACCATCCACACTTGGGAGCATAGGTCTAAACCTGAAATAATGATTAATACTGACTTTTGGGCACGTACTGTGACCCAGAAATATTAATCTACAACACTAAATTAGCGTCATTATTGAAAAAAGGTTTAGGTGGGCCAATAAAGTGGCGCATCATCACCATTAAAACATTTTTTGTATTACTTTGTAAACACATGTACAGTATTTGAAGAACAGATTGGTTGGAGGTTGGCTGGTTACAACCTCTGTCCAATTATTTAAACTCTACAAGTTTATAGTTTGAGGATAATGTTAATCTATCTTCCTTGAAACTCAACTGTTGGGTCAACAGAATTCCTGTGGCTTGTTGTACCACATGACAACTTTTTTTGATCGTTACAGTTTTTATGACCTAATGATCTGTGTTTGATAGTTGTCATGAATCTAAGCGATACAAATGATCTGTTCAACTAACCCAAGGTTTGAGTGACTCTCTTCTCTTTTGTTTCAGTTTGTCTGCTGTATATGCTTCTTACACTCTGTGTGTGTGTGTGTGTGTGTGTGTGTGTGTGTGTGTGTGTGTGTGTGTGTGTGTGTGTGTGTGTGTGTGTGTGTGAATAACAGTGCATTGAAGCCACTTAATGCATTATTATATTTTTAAATGCTTGATATCCTATATGTGAATTATTTTTTGTATTGAGTGTATCTTTGATTCTTCATTTCTTCCACAGCCACTACTGAAGAATTACGCGCACTAGCCACAGCGACTGTTTATGTAATATACACTGCACTGCATGAGTGTTACAACAGCACTGTAAATTGAGAATGGATGAATCGGTGGCCTGTAACTTCCATGTGGAATTTTCAGGAGAAATTGGCATATTAATGATAAAGAAAATACTTCCAAGGTTACAATTACATTCAATGATTATACATTGTTTGCCTTTTATGGGAGAGTTTGTTACTTCTGTGGCTTCCTTCATATTAAGATTGTGTTTGTATAGTGCCCAGGCCGAAATATGCAAAAGTTATTATTAAACTGAGACTAAAATATTTCAATTTATCATTAAATGTGTGGTTTTCACTGGACAGCAACAAAACTCAACCATACCCCTTTTGCCGTGCATACACAATCTTCCAAACAAGATGAACACAGCAACATTTTATAAAGGAGGTCCCTTGCTGAACTATTGTTGTTGAAATAAAAGTGTGTTTTTTTTAACTGTTAATTTTGTAATAAAAAACATTTTTGAATAAAAAAGTGAGCTATGTTCAATAATGTCCAAATTACTTTATTTAAATTGTCACTATAAACTAATTTTTGTAAATGTTTTGAATACAAAAACCACAGCTTAGTACGGCTCCATGCTGTACATGACATACTGTTGTAATCAAAGCACACAGAATTAAAAGGAAACAAAAGATCATCTCACCTCTAATTTCATTCAAACAATCAGACTGAGCATGTTCACTGCTTAAAGCACGATCTAGAAACTAGTGGAAAGCATTTCTTCTATTCCTATAAAAGAAATAGACCATAACACACTGCAGCAAAAATATGTATATAAAGCTCTGCAGCTTGATAGTTTTTGACAGATATGATGGTCAATATATATTATATTGACTCAGACACAAATCCATCCATTAAAGAGAAAAACAGAACAGATGTGATTGTCTATTTATAAAAGTAGTTTGGTTACCACACCAGGACAATTAGCAGTTGTACATGATACAAGTTACTAAAAACACAAGAAAAGCCTTATTAATCGAACTTTCTGTATAATGTGGAAACTTCTGCGGCTGTTTAAGAAGCCATATGTTTTTTATTTTCATTTCAGCCCACAGGCAAACACATTTCTGGTCTTTCTCTTGTGCACACACTACTGCAGTTATCTGGCTGTACTGTAACAGTCCTCTGAGGTCACAAGGAATACATTTTAGATGACGACCAGGGGGTGGCGCCAAAGAGTAGATTCAGACCCAGCACAGCCTGATTACATATGAAGTCCTAGACAACAAAGATAACGCACACATGTGTAACTGTAGAGTAAAATCACTGCATTCAAACAATATCAGACACCAAAAAAATCAGTTGAAATATCTTCCTTCTTCGTATAAAACAAATATGTGATTTTTCAAGATTAAGCATCCTGTACGTCAGGTACACTGGCCTGAAAACAGAAAAACATTTCAAAACTTATTTTGTGCTCTGTATGTACGAGCTTTATAACAGCTGCAATGTGGAATGATAGTAATTTCATAATGCATGAAGTGTGATAATATACTGTAGATACATATGCACACATTTTAATAAAAAGCTGTGACAATAATGCTGAAAGTACCACATTTTCATCCCGACATCTCTACATTCAATTGACTCTTTCTTTTTCAATAGATTTTCACTTAATGAAGGTATCAGTTACAGTAATTTTTATTCATCTATGATAGTCCTATCATGTCTAATAATTAGGAAGGCATTAAGAATTACAGCGTTCAGTCCGAGGCACCCTGTGATTTCATTTCAAATCTCTTTTTAAGTTTCAAAGACGGAAGGAGTTTCAATACCTGAGAAACAGTCTATTAGGCTAAGGGAATTAGTCTTGACCAGGTCACCTACTGATTTCAAAATTAATCTCACTAATGCACCGTCAGCATTTCTGTTACCTGATGCCTTGGATTTGTGCAAAAATAACAAGCTACCAATAACTTCATCACTCCTAGCTCACAGTATTGCTCTAACACAGACCTTGAAGTTAACATTTTTGAAATGCCAGTATGAATATTTTTTGGGATAGTTAACAAGCATAAATGTGTCAAATGCAGTGGAAGCAATTGTGTTGCAAAGAAGTAAATCTCTTTCACTCAGTTCAAAAATGTTAAACTTGTGTTGTGCTGCCTGTAATTTATTGCAGTTAAGAATGACCTTGTACTGTTACTGTATAACTAATGGCAGGAGAGATCTTACTAGCGGCTAAAGGTCACATGTTAAAGGCATTTGTAAAGTTAGTCAAGACAAAGCAGAAACAAACATGTGTAATCTTTAGATTGAAATATCGACAGCCTTGTTCAGAGGTAGAAACCAAAGGCTGATGTCAGTATCTAAGAAAGAACAGTAATGTTATGGTGCTTCTGTTGTGCTGCAGGTTAACTGGATGTTTCTGGTCCAGTGGTTTCCTGGACCCACGGTCACATTTATAACCACAGGCTTCACGGCCAGCGGCGTGAAATAAGCAAACTGTACAAAAGTTGACCTTCTTTAACTCGACTTCTTTCACAGTGAAACACAAAACCTTCTGAAAAGTCAACACCGACGCCAGAACAGGAGTTAGTGCACAGTTGGAGTGAAGTCAGCCTTTTTTTTCCTCTTTTGGCTCCTCCTGGAAGTTATTCTTCATACTGTCTTTGAAAGATATGCGGATGAAATGTTTTTACAGAGAACACCTTCAATTCTGTCTGGAGCTCTTCCCCTTAGAGTCTTTATGTGTCACTGAACACAGGGAGCCTGATAAACAAAGCCTCGGAGCTCAACTGTGGCTTTGACATGAAGATTCATTCAGTGGCTCGGCACAGCTGAAGTGTTGTCAGGAGAAGTCACGAGCATGTGGTGAGCTTGAGATGGCCCCTCCACTCAAGACCTGAATGAGATACTCAGGCAGCAGCCGTTAGTGTGGCTCTCATTTAGTCTGATTGTCCGGCAGCACTCACGCAAGCTCAGGTCTTGCCTCCATTTCTCCACGAGATGCTGTGCGTGCTCGCATGTACTCGCTGGTCTGAGCTGCCCCCTGACACCCGTTGCCACGGCGCCACCTCCGTACCGCCAGGAAGGTGTTTATTCCATACACACCTGTGACCAGGAAGCCAAAGATCTGCATACAAGTGGAAACAGGAAGTAGAATAACAATGTCTGAATTTGAATGGGAACCAAAGGAATAAACGCTCATATGCATCATATGCAAACTTGATTTAGGCACAAACAATATGCACAGACTGATATTATCAGGCTTTAAAGCTTAAATATTTTAAATTGCATGAATAGACATACAGAAAAAGACTTAAATCATGCTTTATAAAAACACACAATCATGCACACAAATGGTCTAGTGTTAAGGAAATGTGCATTCAGGTTTACTTTGGCAGCACATGCTATCTGCTCAGTAATCAGGCAGCATGTGACTCAGATCAGATAGCAACTGGAGGGCAGCAGTAGCCGCAGTCGGATAATTTAATGATGTGGTCAGAACAAAACAGACCCAGGAACAGTTCCTGCAGTCTGCTCTGCTCGGGCCACACATATAAGATAAAGAGTCAGGTAGCTAAACGAGAACTTTGCTGAGCTCTTAGCTGACACTTTTTAATGCATCAGTATATTTCTTAGTATGATTTCTTAATGATATGCCTTCATAGGAAACCTGAAGACTGATAAGAGGAGGTTTGTAAAGATGTTTTGTATCTGTATATCTTGGCAAAAGAGGATGGTTCTGACTACTCACCACTGCTGCTATTTCAGCTCCAGTGTTATGGTTGATGCAGGCCAACACAAGAGACGACAAGAAGAAAAAGAAGGTGCTGGCAGCCGTGTTGACCAGGTCCTACAGGGAGACACAAAAACAAACAAGATCACATTAGAAACCAGATATTCATCAGCACTATTTTTATGCTGCTGATGCAGTTATTAAAAAAAGGGTTTGTCATTTAATATGTTGTCAGTGGTAAAGCATAAAAAATTTAACAATTACTGTAAATTAACATTTGTGTCAATTATATGATTGCATACATTAATACAGTAAGGGCATTGCTTGAATTTTATTAACTATACCATACATTTTTCATTTGTCTTACATTGTTTTATATATACATGTTTTTTTCAACAAAAAATATAACAACCATAAATCAGGAACTATCTGATCAAAACATTCAAAACGAGATACGTGGTACCAGTTTTCAGTTTTCAGTACTTTTTATATCTGGAACCATTTTGGTTAGAACCAAAAATGTATTACGGTCCAATACCCAGCCCTACACGAAGTATCTGTCATATTTAAATTCACAAATCTATAATATACACAGAATATCTATCTATACAGTAGGCTAAACATAACACTTTAATTTAATGTACCTAAAGCACTCAAATAATTTTTTCCTCACAACAGGAGATTTTTTTTAATCACAAAGCACATCTATGAAAGTGTTTAGGTATTCATTAAATCTGAAATGTATTCCAAAAAAAGGCTGCACATGAATGCAATGAAGCTGCATGCATTTTTATATCAAAGCTACAGATAAATGAATCCCTTTTAGAGTCCACACACATTTGAGGCCTTTTTGACTGTATGAGGCTGATGCCACGTCCAGGTGGGACATCCTGCTAAACTTTAAACTGTAAAACGGCAGGAGGGCTAAGAAGCCAACAGCAGCTACTTAAAAGCCACCTAGCACCTCATATTACACACAAACACACATAACTCACTCCACCCCCACATTTTCTTGCACATGAGAAGGGGAATGAAAGCGATTCCACCCTTTGATGTTTTACTCTCTTGTTCTCAGCAGTACAGACAGTTAGGGAAGGGTTAATAATTGGGCACGGCCCTCGTGATCAGAAGCATGATAGTGATCGTGACCGACGTGGTCTCTCATATGATACACAAGGCTCATACAATAGCGGTGTTACTACGGCTAAAACAGACACAGGCACAAACACTTTGCAACTGATGTGTGATTTAATCAGTAACACATTAATATGAAACCATAACACCTCATGCTAACTGGCACAGTCAATGTACAACAAAGTCATAACCCAACCCACCAAACATCCCACACACACACACTCAGATGCACACTACAAACATTGGCTCACAATACAAACACATGCTCCCATCTATCTTGCCCGACTGGTTGGACAGGAAATACTGTTTAACATTCCATTGTCCCGTTCTGATGTGAAGAAAAAGGCTTTTCAACCGCTTTCAGATCCCAGTTTCTCTCAAGTTCCAGTCAGTTCAGTCCCTGCAGTTGACCCTGAGCCTCTCTGCTTCATTCAGTTCCCAAATTCCACATTTTAAGCAGGCTGAACGAAACCACTGGCTCTGTGGATCATTATTCGCTGTGATCATTTATTTAAAAACATTCCTTCTATCAACTGATATTTAGACCACTGAACCAAACTAGTTTGTTTACAAAAATATATAAATTAGTAATGAGTAATTTAAGTTGATCCCAAGTCAAGACCAACTGAGCTACTCCAGCCACCGAAAATAAACATTTCACCCCGTCGAGAAATCAAACTGCTGTCATCAGAGTGACAAGTGGAGATACTGTCCACTATACCAACAGGGAGAGGTGTGGTACTTAAAGCAAGCAGTCGGATAATCCAGTTGAATGCTCTGTCACCGTTGACCAACTATGTAAGCATTGTCTAAAAGCACAAAGCCACATGACTTTATCTGTGTAAACAATTTTTTTGAAAAATAATAATAATTGTATATAACAACATATTGTTCCATCTTAATGTATGTGGTTCTATGATTCTGATTCTGCTCTCAAGGTAGAAGCTAGAAATAGTCATTTGACTGCAACTATGGGAACCCTGGAGGACGCAGCAGAAGACTAATTATGAAAATCTATTCTCTTGACAGTCACAGCAAGTCCCACAGAGCCAGAAAGCTTCATGCAAAAATAAAACGTCTCTCAGGCTTTCACATCTATGCCTGAATCTTTTTGAAAGACAAATAAAGATAGTGGAGAAGAATTTCATGCATTTTGTCTGCTTGGGTGGCAAACTTCAGCTGTCAAAACCAAGAAAGCTTTTATTGGATTCCGCTTGTAGTTAAAGTAAATACAAGATGAACAAAGAGGTCTATGGTGAACTGATGATACATTAATGACTTTGGCTAATAATAACAACCACAAACCTCAGCTGTTTGTGCAGATTCAGCAGAGAGATGTTGATTATTACTGGAATAATAACATGGTACCATCCAAGAAAGGATTAACATAAACATACATACTTTACATGTAGACAACATACTGTAAATTATGTTGAAACCTAACAGGCATCTTTGCTTGCAATATGATCCAGCACACAGCTGCCGTTGATGGATGTTTTGACAATGGCATGTGTGTGTGGTAGGTATTTCAATTTAATACAAATACATAAATAAATCTGATTAGAAACCACAAAAAAATAAGGGACCAAATAAACTCTGATACTGGCTCTCATCTATCAGATTCTGACTTCAGTATAACAAGTTATCCAAATAATTGTCATCTCTAAAATATGGACGGAAATTGCAGATGTGCCAAAATGTAAACAAATAAAACAAGGTGTTTAAAGTTCAATATTGGTTAAAGTTCAAATACTAATATTGTTTTTAAGCACATGGTTAAAATATTGTTTCTTTTGTATATGTTGTTGGCAGTTAAAGTTATACAACTTGAATATACATATGAAAACTAAATATGGAAGCAGAAAACACAGAAAATGAAGAAATCTTGAGTTATCTACAAACTTCAGCCCATACAGATATTGTTGTGACAGAAACACATACAGACATTAGCTTTGTGATACGCTCCTAGTGTGTCAGGCTGTGACACGTCCAGTAATTAATTCCCAATTCATTCATGCATTAACTGTGATGAGATACTGTCTGTACCCAGAGCAAACCGATGCTCTCTTTTAAAACAGAGAACAACAACACTATCCCTCTCTCCCTGTCCCTCCCCTTTAGGCTGTGAATGCTCTTCCCTATGTGCTCTTCCCTCACAGTGGCCGACAGTTATTTGGAAAACAATGCATTGACTAGTCTGCCTGTATGTCTCGAACCGGTCGTGCAAAGCAAGTTCAACATAAAAACTAAAAGTCACCAAGTGGCTTTACAACGAGATCCCAGGACTGCCTTCATTTCCTTGTTTAAGGCGAGTGAGAGGCGGTCAGGATCTGTGTTTCCCCCTCAGTGCTGCCAAAGTCATCACGGCGGGTGAAATGGAGGAGATGGGATCACATAGCACATAATTGCATGATCAAAACCCTCCCTCGACCGCATTATAAAACAGCTCACTTCACAGAAGGAGGAATGGCAGCGTCGGTCCACGGTTTAGAGTTTGGAGACGGGGGGGAGGCAGTAGAAGGGTTAACAGTTTGTTAACACTCTGAAAAGCTTTCTAATGGTGGAATTCCCAGAGGCCTTATGGGACTGGAGCAGCTTTGAACTTGATAGACGTGAACAGCGTGGGGTAAAGCCTACAACTGTGGAGTGGAACTGAGCATCATGTGCTTGTTAATTACAACAGTTTGGAGTCAGGGCACAGACTGTGAAATCAAACTGTAAGTCTGCCTCTGCTACAGTTCACTCACCAAAAGGGACCAGGCTTTGTGTGTTGTAACACAGAATCTGTTGTCCTCCAAATTATATAATATATATATTTTTTTACAAAATATGCAGGACTCAATATCTTGCATAACAGCATGTTTCCAGCATTAACAATGAGCCAGACCACAGCCCACCAGTCTAACTTCTTTGAAGAACAATCTCCTGAGAGTCTAACAGCAACCCACAACCAAACTTACTTCTGCACAGGCCTGTGCACACAAATAATACATGCTGATTATTGCACATTTATAGACGATTAATCCCCTGAGAGGAAACATTGTTAACTTGTTAGAGCTGACAAGAGAAATGCCAGTGAGCCTGAGGAGAAAATGAACATTACTTCTAAGAAAAAGAACCAACGGTAGGATTTTAGATTATATGGACTGCCGCTCAGAGACTGTTAAAAGGTTCCATTTGGTGTCATTCTGCCAAAAGAGGAAGCCAAAGGCGCTCCCTCCCTTCATGTATGAGGTGGAATACTGTACCAAGTATGCCATAAAGCAATCTGATAGCTATGGTTGGATTTGGACTTGTCGTTTAACATCCATTGCTTAACTACGGTATGTACAATGTGTGGCCTCTGGAAAAACACTCTTTTTTTCCACTCCTCTCTGTAAAGGATACTTGGCAGCAGCTCAGAACACACCAACGTGTGTATGTAGACAAATACTGACAGGCTACCAGTATCTGCTGGAGAACACCCACCAGCTCATTTGCCTACAGCTGACAATGCATATCCTGGTGGTAACTCTGAAGCTGTATGCCCCTCCAACCGGTTCCATACTGACTAAAGTTTCACAGTTTCGCTGGTAGAATGAGCTTGTGTTTAGCCTGCTAATAAATACAAGGGTATGATACAATGACAATTTTTACAACTTTTTATGGCATACTACGGAGTGTATTGTTTGTTTTATTTTAATAGTTACATTTTGTGAGTCAAATGTGAATCTGCAACGTAACCAGTAACATTTCTCTGTCAGATTAATGTAGCACTACAACGTAGAAGTACACAGTAAGTAGCTATACAGTTGAGTAGCATATTTTTTATATGCTTACATCCAAAGTTGGTGCAATTTGGAAACATACCAGGTTAAGTATTATTAAGCTTCAAACAACCAAGTTAAAAGCCCATCAATGATCTGTTGTGTCCTCTATGATAATCACAGCCTTATGGAACTTTACAACCACTAACTACAGACCTCTTGCATCCAGAGGATGTATGGCTTTAAGTTTATGGACAATAAGGGGGATTCTGACCACATTATGGTTTTTCTATGGGGTTCCCCAAGGTCTTAGTGTCTTAATGTGGTATTATGGAGGGATTGTTGATCATTATTATCAATCCACGTGTTGTAAAAAATGGTTAAATTAAGCACCAAACCTGTGTATCAACCCGAAAAATCGCTGCAACAACGTGTGAGATATAATTGAGCATGGGAATGTCGGACATATTTCCACCATCATAATAAGATTCTATGCGTTCTGGTGAGGGCAAACTTTATGAAAAAACCCCCCAAAAAAACAAAGAAAAAACTTTCAAACTGTCAAACTTTTGTCAAACCCTATATTAAGAAGCTTTTTTACTAAACTAAGTGAAATATATCATGATTGTGGTCCTATGACACGTTAGGTCTGCCTGTACCTACCGTGAGGCTCCAGTTGACGTGGGGCACCTTGGTGTGCAGGTTGAGGCTGAAGATGAGGAGGAGGACTCCCGTCACCACGACAGCACTGCAGCTGACGAACTCAAAGAAGTAGACTCCTCCACAGGGAGAACACATCATGATAGTCTCTATGCAGATGAATCCGATGAGTGCTAGGACCTAAAGTGAAGAAGAACAGTAGAAAGGCAGGTTGAGTAGACTGTTTATGTGTATGTTAAATGTCTCACCCTCTCAAAGAGTGTGGTATCGGTCAAACCCATAAACCTTTAAACAGTTACACCACACATTGGATTTGTATGGCTGGAATCTGTCCAGTCATACACATTTTAAGTGTTATATTTTCTTCAATAGAGAATATAAATCACAAATCAAATGAGTCCTGGTTGTACTGCTCTCAAGGATAAAGGGGTACTGGAGCCCTTTATGTAACTTTCACTGAGTGTCTTTCCAGATGATGAAGGGATCGTCCTATGAATAGACCAGAGGTTGTGAGCCCATCTCTAAGTTCTCACTCCTGGCAGCCGGAGAAGATGCTTCCCTCCAGCCAACATCCATCAACAAACCACAGTATGGGAAGAATTCTGCTATTGAGGTGTTCCTCTTGCCATCTAGCCTCCGACAAAACCGCACACAGATTACCGATTGGCTCGGAGACATAACAGAACCAGGAGAATGCCACTGCAACATATTACCGACCTGAAGCAGCCAAAATCAAACCAGTTTAGACCAGTTCTGCTTGGTGTTACCGGAGCGGGGAAGGTTTGACATTTTGTATTAAATGTTGATACAAAATATTGTATAATGATGGTTATAAGTTTTGGGATGATTGGAGGTTAAACTGTAAGAAAATAGTCCACAGTAACATTTTGACCTTTCTATTTGCATAATCTTTAATACATTTTTTTTACTCCTTGTTTCAAACTATTTTATTTAAAGTTTCATGTCAACTAAGGTATGCCTTGTGTCCTATCTGTGTTTATCTCTCCTCTATTCATACAAGGTAGAAGACTGAGATGAAGTGCTGCTTCATTAGCATCAGCAAGACACTCAAGGTTGCTTTGATGACTTGATACAAAGTTGCCGGTAATGATGCCCTCTCTGATTAAATGGATTTTTTAAAATAAATATCATGGAGTCATTAGCATGTGAATTGCACGGGGCTGGCTGTGTGGTTTGCGGTAGTCTCAAAGAGGAATATGGGGTTGTTCATGTTGTCACATATTAGTTTGGATACATAAGAACCTCTGGCTGCAGCAAGGGCAGGTTTGTATAAAGCAATAAGTTATTATTCCTGCAACCTCAAGCTGAGATGAGCAGTATTTGCACTTAAGTTTACGGAAAGCAAATCATCAGTTAACAAGGGCTCCAACCTCTGTTGGGGTAACAGAGTCAAGTTTAGTGATTTTGGTGGGCATCGACAGAAAGAAGAACATTAGAGAGATGATCACATGGCTACAGTATGTGGCAGGGGGATGGACATTGCAACAGGGAAGAGCAACTGAAAATAATATCAGCAAAATGGTTGGCTAACACAAAGGGGGGGGGACTAAAAGCAAGGCCCTGGACTAAAACTACGCAATGCATTTACTGTTTAAAACCAAAGGTATCGACAGAAGACTACATACATACATGGGGCCTCTGAAGGCTCAAACATAAGCCCCATCTCAAAAGAACGTTTCAATCTTTACAAATGTTTTGTCACCATAACAAATGAGTTGACAATAACAGATGGATACCGTCAAACAAGCATTAAATATGCCGACACACATATAACTGGCCTATATGCTCTCCATGGAAAGCTCCGTTCTGAACATCTATTTATATGAGGATGGAATTAGAGCTGTCATAGAGTGTTTGTATCTGTCAATATGTGCATGTTTAAAATAGGCCTCATTTATAAAAGATGTAAGAAGGGCTATTATTTGTAAATTCTGTGCCTATGGACTGATCTGGAGACTGGTCATGAATCTCAAAGTCCATCATTGAGAAGTGAAAAACTGTTTTTTTGCTAATATATATTTCTCCAGTTTTTAATGTGCCCTTTTGGGACTTGATTTATCTTTGGAACAACGTTTTTGGAAGTAATTGAATTTCACCGATTATACATCAAAGCCTTTCCTGGAGATAAGACATTTCTCATGTTTCTTTTGCAGAAAAGCCTTTTTAAAACCTAAACACTGAACACTGACACCCAATATAGATTTTCTCCACCACAGCTAGTTGCAGCACATTGCTTGACCCTGCTGAACAAATACATTTGCAAACAAACCCAAACAGTCTCATTAGCAGAAGACTCCTCCTCCTGTCTCCCAGCTCTGAGCAGCCCACTAGTCAGGCCTGTTTGTCCAGATTAACAAGCAGAATCTACTGTTTCTGACTAGCAAAACTACTGTAGATAGATGGTAAACAAGTTCAGAACATGCCGAGAGTTCGCATTTCCAGTGACGCACTAACGCAAAGACAAGAGAAAGCTGATCCACTGGGCTGGCCGGTATTATGACAAAAGTTTCATTTTGTGCAGCTGATGAAGCCATGTTAGAGCATGTAGTTGGATAGCAGTCCATTTGTGACTGTAACACAACCAAAAAGGTTACACCCAAACCGGAGTGGAGGTCTGCCCAGGGCCTCTTGAAGAAAGCATATTGCCTCTCCCAGGTCCCTGTGTAGCAGGTGTCAGGCAGCCACGGGGGAGGAGGCAGGGGATCACAAAGCACTACTGGATAATCTCCTAAGTAATGATTTTATGTCAACCTCACCCCTACACAACCTGTTCATCGTGCATGCATAAGTGCACGATCACGCACATCAACTCTCTTTCTCTTCCTCCTCCCTCATGCACACAAATCCTTATCTTTGGGATTAAGCACATTATTAGTTGCCCTTAAAGGCCTCTAGAACTCAGATCCCCTTCTTATACACCATCTGTTCTGGGCAGAAAATATGAAGGACGAAAGAGGCCCCGCTGCGAAGACTATGCAACATTATATGCTGCACTCCAAGTGCTGTGGGACCTCAAGCGCAAAAAAAAATTACCCCAAATTGTTGAATGTGCTTCAGCAGCCGCCCACAATCATGTATGTGATGGAAAAAGTAGCCCGAATGCAGGTTATATTTTCCTCCAGGGAATAAGGTAAGAGTGTGTTGCTGTGCGTACAGGCAACAGCATGCATGTCTCCATGCATGCATGCACAATGTTCTTGTTGTCTTTATGTCTCCCAACAAGCCCCGGGTAAGTAATGATACGACAAGAAGAGAACTGAGCATATGGCGTCTCTCTCAGAGCAGGAAGTGCTCGCTGACATTTGGGAGCATCTGGTAACTTCATTACAAAACATCCACAGACTGAAAAAGAACACCTTACCATAATATTTAATTACCACGTGTTAGAATAGGAAAACGTGGGCTCACATACCATCAGGAGTGAACTGATAATCATCATGAAAACATAAGGCTTGTTGGGAAACAAAGAGGGTTTGATTGGTGTTCCTTTCGAGTCCAAAAAGGTATCAGATTACTGTTCACTGTGGAGGGGCATAAGCTGAATATCAGTTGGGTCTCTGTTGACCCAGTCACAGTAGAGAGACAAAGATGGACACATCCCGCTCAGGTTACATCATAATGGGAGCTGTTTCTGATCGGTACGGGTCAGCAGCAGCCTGCGGATCCATTCATCCAAGGAATGACAAGTTGACTGGCTCTATAAAATCCTGTGCAAATGGATTTTAATGCTCTGGTGTATAAAACAACTACGCAGCTCTACTAGCACTTAAGTCGTTGCATTGGGAAACAGAGAATTTATAGGTAAACATGGGTCAGTAAAAGTTCCCTTGGCAAAGTCATAAGGAAGTATGGAGATTGCCAGAGGGGCTGTGTGAGGTATTTAGGGGGCACTAACTCTTGAGTGATGATTGGCAAAACTGACATCATCACAAAAGCTTTACATTCAGCCTGTATTTCATCCAGCAAAACTGTGTGCAAAAAGGTATTTGGATCTTTTAACCAGTCATTTTTTTACCAGTCAATTTTGCATCAATGCTTATCATTACTCCATATAACTTATTTCTGTACGAAGAAGATCTATTAACAAGACATGACTACTGCCCTTTCAGCAACAGAGCGAACTTTCCGTTAACACAGTGATTTGAATAACAGGCACAAAACCTCCTACGCAGTATTTCTAGATTAAGCAGAAAAATGACCTTGTCCAGTGCATTACATGCACTCAGCTCTGTTTTGTCATCAATCAGTTCTAAAAGATCATCACACAGTCTCAGCCGGGATGGAGGTCAACAGTTAGAGGACAGAACAATAAAAATGCATGCCAGTGAAGCTATTAACATTTGGCAGCAAGCCTTGTAGTCCTCCTTTAAGATACCAAATGTAAACCTGGATGACTTTCAAAGCTCCCGTCCTTGGCGGTGAAGGACATTTATCTAGCTCAAACTGGAAAGTCAGTATCAGTGATGAACAAACCATTCGGGTAGATAGAAAGTACAAACAGAAGGAACTAAGATTAGGCTTATACAAATGTAATGTATTCCATAGCTGTTAGATTTTACTGCATATACATGGAAAATCATTAGGATCTTCCAGGAACACAGAGAGGGGTGTTCACTTGTTTTGTTCATCGTTGCTTTACAAAGTACACCAGCAGAGTTGCAATATTTTCATGGCATTTCTATCTTTCTGTGCTACATCGTGCTGTTTTGGCAGCAGCCTTTACATGCTATTTGTATCAGGGGGCATTAGTGGTAAATGTAGTGAAACAAAGGCTCATTAGAGCTGGTTAATGAACCTTGATACTGTTTTATTGCTAACATTAAATGATTTGTCTCTTTGTAATCTTGTTAGTACTTCAATACAATCCTGTTACCAATTTTAGATTGTATTTTATTTAGACAAAGCTTTGGAGAAGTGGAAGCAATACAGAAATATAAACTCAAAAACAATGTGATATTGTTTGATGAAGTCTGTGAATATTAGTTCCTGCCTGCTCCAAACTTCTCTCTCACTGATGACAGATGGCTTCCTATACTTCCTTCTCATGTACACAGAGGTAAACATCACAGGTGTATGCAACTGCACAGGCTGGCTGTGCACTTCTGTTACAAAAGTGGGACACTCAGACAGTCACAAGCTTTTTTAAAACTTCAAAACTTAAAGTTTAAAAAGGGAAGCAGAGAAGCCAGGGCTCTGCAGTTTTGGACTTCTAGTTTGCTTGCGCTATCCACAAACATTGTTAGAGGTAATTGCTAGCTTCCTCAACTCCATGGTTTTTCCTGTTGTGGACACACAACATAGTGTGTGTGAGTGTGCAGGCCTGTGTTTTTTGGAAGCAGAAGAAGAGAAATGGCTCTGGCTCTGTAGATATTTCCTCCTCTGGTGAATTGCCAGGGTTTTGGGAGCCTTCATTTTGCTTTGTTTGTGTCTCTGTCCTAGTTCAGACATCTGGTTTTCTAAAATTGTTATATTTTCAAAAAATGTATTATGTCTTATACTATTGCAATGTGTCTACTGTTAGGCACCTATCACCTAGCCAAACCAAGCCATTACATACTTGTCAATAAACAGTTTCTGATTGCGGTTAAGATTATTGAGTATTGATTTGACAGAACAGTGGAAATGTGTTTAGTTTTCTCCACAGTATCCACTCCATCCTGACTATTAAATGGTGCTGATATTTATTTTGGATTAAGGATACACACTCTATCAAAAAGTGCATTTATGAGTGGCCCCAAACTACCGATATATACTAGTTTAATTACAAGAGACAGAAAATATCACAAGACACAATAAGATCTCTATATAGGTACTGTCATGGATAACACCAACATGCACCATTGACATACTGTACCATTTTGTAGGAGCCAATTGTGCATCCTTCAAAATAAGAGTCATCAGCTGAGCAAAGCATTTTCTAAATTGACCATATGTGATCCTATCAGCCTCATCCCTGTACCTAAACGTGCCATGGGCTGGTAGGCATGCTGTGGGCATGAAACCTGACTAACCACTGAAGGGGATTGTGGCGCAGAGTGAACCAAGACCTGTGGAGCCACATCTATCTGAATGAACGTTTTTGGGCGTATCAGAGATAGATGGAAGTCCAAAAGTGAGGCTTTAACGCTGAAATGTTAAGAGTGTTGCTTTAAAGGATAAAGTCATGTTGTCCATATGTTAGTGGCTGCTCAGTGGAGGTTATCCACCAATGGTGCGTCATAGTAAGTTTTACCCACTTTTACACTCAACATTACAGTAATGTGCTCAAACTTACCACTTCAACCATCTTTAAAATCCCAAAGTACGACTTCAGGTACTCCGTGTCGCACCTTATCCCCCCCAACACGTTCCGCGAATGCACGGGCTCGGTGGTGGGCTGATACGGACTGCTGGCCCCGGAGATCATGGAAGTGTTGGAGGCCTCGCCGTCAAAGCCCTCCGTCTCCTCGGTGGTCCTCATGATGATGATGATGTCGGTCGGGGAGAAGCTCGGACGTCACGCTGTACGAGCACCACGCGGACAAAACCGGCCTGGATCAGGTTATGGTTCAGAAAGCACACGTTGTTCCGTGCGGGCTGGAGGTGGATGGAGGAAAGAAACCAGGCGGTGCGCTCTTCATGGCCACCCGTACCTACGGATGGGGGGGGGGGAGTACCGCGACGGGGTGCTCTTTAAATACCAACGCAAAGCCAACCCAGTTTTATGTAACCCTGCGCTGTTTCCCCCTCCTGGTTACAATGTCATCCGGTCACTGGTGTCCCTTCACCGTATGCACGGTTCTGGTGAGTTCAGCAGCACCGAGAAAAGAAACAAAAAAAAAAAAAAAAAAACACAGAAATGCCTAGGCTGTGCGGCTCCTCTCTGCAGCCGACAAACACCCACCCATTGTGGCCTCAGAAGAACCGAGAGGACCGTATTGTTTCCTATTGTAAACTTCGGCGAGTCTTCAGTGAGGCTGTGTCCGTGCGCCGCGTTGCTCGCTGCGGATGCGAGGCGAGCTTGTCTCCGCCCCTCTGGAAAAACGGCACATTCTTCTGTAGGCTCTGCGCCCGTTTTCATTATCCCCAAACAGGCTGCAAAACCAATCCGGCCGGAACCAGGCCGACAGGGACCGAGCTCTGCTGCAATGTTGTTGTTTTTTTGTCTCTTCTGTTTCTCTGACTGTGGGCATGCCTCTGCAGCCTGCTCGGTATACCTGATGCAAAGGATGTATATTCTCCATAGGATCACTACAGGATCACAGGCTGTATTCATCTTTAAAAGCCTATCATCACTTTAAAACCAAAAGCTTGGATATAAAAAATATGAGAAAAACATATATGGTTGCTTTGCTGCAGCTATTTTCTCAAATTTGATTGATGGTGTGACAGCAAAATGTCTGGATTTTTTAAATCAGATGTCAGGTCAAGTTAACTTTCAGCATTCAGGGATAGGCCTAACTTTCTTGAAATTGAATGAACTGCGAATCCGTGTTCCTCACTGCCCACTTGTGGTTGTTAGTGGTAATAAAAAGGTTGCCTAGGTGATTGCAGAGGGCTAGAGATGCTGCAAAAGTCTATCCGATAGGTGCATAATTGCATCCAAACAGCCATTATTCTCATATAAAGCAGTGGAGTCACTTCAGTATGTTCAGTTCAAGAGGCTTCAGTTCTTTGAGTGGCCCTGCTGGGCAACTACAAAGAATAAAGACTTTACAACACAAATGTGCAGATTCACCCTCACAGTGCCTCAGCCATTGAAATGTACAGTGAGGCAAATTGTTTTATGGCTTAAACCAGGGGGCTTTGTAGTAGTATGATGGACGAAGGTAATTAAACAAGAATAACTGGCTTAAAATGATTAAAAAAGACTAAGAAGTTCAGTTGAAAAAAAATCTGATTTGATAGAGCATCATTTTAGGACTTAAATCAGAAAGATTCTGACATTCTTACTTAGATTAAGTGATTCTGGTTGAATTAATTGGGACTGTAGTAATGTCATCTTTCATAATATTTGATGGGTACAAAGAGGGGCTTCTTCAGGCTATAGTAGGCAAATGACTGACATCAGCTGACAGGAAGTAAACATTGACCTAAGCTGGTGTCTAGCAATGAAATTCCAATAAAAAGGTCTAAAAGCAAATTTGTTAAATTACAATATGAATATGCAATACATCTACATAAAAACTTTAAATCCTTGGTGATGCTTGTGATCTTTCAGTGTTTGGCTGCATTTGTTGCAGTACAATGGCAAAAGATCGGCCATTTTTAAAAATGTACATTTCTATTTTGGATTGAGCAGTCAGCACCATGGTAATGTCACTATTTAATATCAAATCAATGGACCTTGTATAAATAGATGCAAAAAAAATGCAAAAGTCAACCAAAGTTTGGATTCTTGGTTTTATTGAAGCCAGGGGTCTGATAAACAGTTTCCTTATCTTTGTCGGCGTAAGAAGCGAGAATCCACAGGGCAGCTTAAAGGCTACAGAGTTGTGTTAAAGTCATACAATCAAACTTCTGAATGAATTCAGGACACAGAAAAGCAGCCAGCCATGTGCTTACAATGTCTTGATATCCTGAATACAAAAGGACTGGAAGCAGAAGCCCATAGTCTCACATAGATGTAGACTGTCAATAGTGGTCGAAGGCAATTCAGTTAGGAGGTGAGGAGGCAGTTGCTTTCAACTGACGGAGTACAAAAGTTACAACAACTGTCCATTATTCAATATTGGGAGCAACATCCAACCGTTACAAAGAGCGAATGCAACTTTGATGAATGAATGAAACCAAGCAGCATGAGAGCACTTCAATCCACTCAGCTAAATGACAAATTGAGCAAGTGTGGCCATGTTGAATGAAATACGATATATAATTATATGAAATATCAGTCAGGTTAGGGTGGCATTTCAAAATGATTTTAAACAGAAAGTGTCTATGGGCAAAGAAATATTTGACAACACAAACAAAACATGCCTAATTAGGATGTAAACATAAACAAGGGGAAGTTTCATGGGCAAAAAGGTAAAACTTGAAAATGAGTAGACATTTATTTGGTTTATCTATTTAACAATGTCTTTAAAACATCCCTAGCAACGGTGTTATGACAATGATTTCAAAAGGATTCAATCAGCTTACAAAATCACCGGTGGAAAGCGGTTATTCCATAGTTAACCACCAGGAGCACCTTCCATAACTTAAGCAGCAAATGCAGATAAATAATGCAGTTTTACTGTGTAGATTAACTTTTAGGTTCATTACTAAATGTTCTAAAAAGGCAAGGCAAAAAGAAAAATATGCATTCTGTATCTTAAACTGTAGCAACAGGGAATTGATACAAGTGTCCAAGGAAAAGTGCTTATTTCAACATGTGGCGGTACTGCTCCTGGCTGTCAATAAATTGTGCTTCATCCACTTGGGCAACAGACCCTCAGGCGCACCCACCCACTCACAAAAAAATAAAAAGTAAAACTCAAGGAAAAATAAAAACAATAAAAGCTTCAATATGATCAAAAGTAAATCCAGAAGTGATGTGTAGCATCATTTTGATAGCAAATCAAATTGTGCATCAAGTTAACTGTACACCAATATGGTCTTGTGGTTATTCCCTTACAGAGCTAATTTAAAGTGAAACCCTAATTGCATTGCATTTGTATACCGACCAGTTGAGAGCATTTACCATAATCCACTATACACAGTTATGGTAATTGTTCTCCTCTGACTCATGAAACCCACGGATATGGTTGAGTGGAGTAAGGCATTTCTACCATCTTAAGAGGGTGTTACCGAAAAACAAGAGTTCATATGCAGGTCTGACGTTTAGAACGCAAGGGCACCATGCACGGGTGGGACAGAAAAATGGCCACTGGTTAATCTTATGGAGGAGTATCAACAATAAAAGCTGAAAATAGTGACTAATATGCATCTTTGGTTCCATGTCCCAATTCACTCTGGTTTTCCTTTTTTGCCATTGTTTGAATAGCAAATATCTGCTCTCCTCACAGTTCCCATTAATTTTGTGAATGCTACTGATGACCTCTTTCCATAAGATTAAGTAGGGCCTTGCATACAGCGTTAATGATAATGTACACTTCATTCATTTTGATTAGATTATTTGATATGGTACAGTATAATGGTTTCATTTTTTTTTTTTTTTTTTTTTTTTTTAAAGGAGAGAAACTACAGAACACAATTAAGCAACCCCTTAAGGACACATATGAATTAGGAGCATTACTGTGAAGGCAGGGTGCCCAGTGTGACTGTTAGCTGTAAATTGAAGGCAAAGGTCAGTATTTGAAATGGGCACTGAAAGAGACCGAACAAAAAGATCAAACAGGTGTCACCAAAGGGATGTGTTTCTACAGCTACTTCATGTAAAAACTGGGAATGTTTGAACTGACATGCAAAGTACAGCGTGAATACAACATGTGAAACCAAAAAGGAGGACAGTGCTGTCAACCACCGAAGGAAACAATAGCTCATTTTGTTAAAACCACAGAAAATCATTGTGTGTCTTTTGGCTGCAAAGAGAGTGATGTAAACCACAGTAAGTGGTCTTCATGCGGTATCTTCTTAATATCAGCAGCCTTTACAGTTTGTATGAAGGCATTCAATCTATTGCTCTATTGAATACTATCAACTAGGCCACAGAAATCTTTTTTTTCTTCTGAAAATTAACAGACCATAGGCTTGTTGTACATTAACAAAAATGTAAAAAGAAATAAATTATTTGGATGACAAGAAATGGACAAAAACCTTTTAGCCGATGGTGCTACAGTGCATTTCCTCTTGTGTAGACGAGCACCTCCACTATGACACAAACCGCTAACTGTGCGAGGCACTTAGGAGTTCTAGTAGGAAAGATGCTGCCCAACACCATCCCCAAATATACACACCTGTAGCTAAAGGTTTCTATGCAACCTTTAAGCCCATCAAATCCTAACAAGTCTCATTTAGTCAAACAGCCTATTTCATAATTTTGGACAGAATTGCATTTTATACAAAATCAAAGTTAACCTGAATAGTTGTTTTTTTTGTATTTATATTTACAGAATCCTTCGAGATGAATAGGGCAAATGATATGATATCAGCCATTTGGACTTGTCGTATTAGTGTCATGATGTCAGTGGTATTTTAACACATGTATGCGATACAGATGAATGCTTCCTTAACCCCATAAACTGTGCACCAAATAAAATAAAAAGGAGGAGCTTTGTATAAATACATCAGTATCATGTCCAACATTTTTTACATACTACATATGTTTGCAAGTATTTCAATTACTTTTATCAATTAATATATTTAAAAGTTAAATACCTTTCCAATCACAACCAAATTCCTTCCGTGTTATAAGCTGAACCAGTGGCCACATGACCAGTGTATTTACAATCTTCAACCCATGAGGAGAGGGTGTTTTACCCCAGAAACTGGGGGGCCTGTTGGGAGTGTGCACTCATTTCTGTAAACTGACATCCCTCACAGAATAACATTTACAGTAGAAGCGAGGACAGAAATAAAGCCAAGCCGTATCATCTCATTAACACCTTCATCTCTGTTATCCGTCTCTCTCCTCCCATTACACCAGAACACCAAAATATCGGATAGCATCTGAAACTCATTTTGGTGAAACCACTGTGTGTGCTGACTGATATAGACATTGGGAATTTGGTCAATTTTTTATGCTCACATGTACATGTATATTTCCAGAGTATTAACGCAGTGGACGATGCAGCTGTTTTTGTTGCCTTCACGCTTCGTTCTCGGTGGGCGCTGGTATGTTGTTCGTTGAAACCATGGAGTCTTGTTTGCGAGTCATCCGGTCCAACTCCGCCTGGACATCAGTCAAACCCGGCTTCTGCCCTTGGGAAAAACAGGAGACAAAGTCCAAAAGTAATCTCCTGTAGCCTCTGTGTGTATTCATAAAAAAAGCTTTTTCCACGGCCAGCAAGCAGATGGATGGGGGTTTGATGCTGATGAGGTTCCCATGCTGCAGTTTGGCGGCTCGCTGCCACAGTTAACACTCATGCAAAACTAATCATAAGACCAAAAAAAAAAAAAAACATGTACTCATGCATTATCCTTTGAGCTGGGTCGCAAAGAAATATTAACAGTGCTCAGCGCTGTTAGAGGAGGTGGTCCCAGACGGAAAGATGAGCTATGCAATGTTTCCCTTAATGTTTCACCCGCTGCATTCAGTCATTTCACAAAACAGTATTTGACTTTGTTATATTTACCTGATAGAACAAAGTAAAATAAAATAAAAACATTTGCTGGAGTGAAAATAAAAACGGTCGACATGCAAAACAGCTGAGGTTACTACTCAAGCAAAATACCAGGTAAATAAAGGAGTTTAGCAAGAGAGCAAAGGGATGTGATGTGGAGTGAGCGACATTAGATCTATAGGTGCACTTATGATAAAAGGTTTGGTGCATACAGGCCTGTCACACAGCTCTTCAGATGTCAGAAGGTCAGTCAATGGAAAACTTTTCTTTGTCTCTTGTTTTATCTCTCTCGTTCTCTCCTTCTCTCTCTCTCTCTCTCTCCAGAGAGCAAAGTGGTCAAAAAAAGGCCCTTTTTTCTCACTCTCGACTAGTCTTGACTTAAGTGTGCTTGAAGCCCATGCTCTGAGATGGATCTAAATACCAATGATGCTAAAGCCAACAATAATGCTTTAGAACTGATTTGATAAAAGGACAACTGTTAAACTGTGTGGACGAAGGTTTAAAACTAGATTTACCACCATAAACATGTTTTGTGAAGTCATAGGGGCCAGAAATTTTAAGTGGTTCACTGAAGGCATTAAAAAATATCACTAGAATGAGACAGGGGTGAGTTCACAGTGACTTTGACCTTTGATCTCCATAATCTAATCAGTTTATCCTCGAGTCCACAGGCCTTTCTTATTACGCAGTTTGTAGATCCTCAGTTCCTCTCCTCACATCTTAGCCCCACCCATGGGAGATGGGCGCGAAGGAGGTGAGGAAGAGACGAGGGGAGAGAGGAGTCAAGGCAACAGGCATTTAACAAATGAAACCTCAATATGATTGAGTGGTATGTATGTTATCTACAAAAACACACCCCTGTCTATCTATAGGACAAAAACAGCAAATTAGTGCTGAATGCAAGAGAATGTTGTCATTGATGTAATAATTTGACATCAGCAACTGTTTGCAGTTGAACTGGGTGTAGCCTACATTCAATAATAAAAACGTGAGTAATATTAAGGGGAAATGTCATTAAGGAATGCTGTTAGACCAGAGCCTAACGAGCTCCTACAGAGAGAACAGTTACATTTGTATGGTCATGCCATGGTTTGAGTTTAAAGCCTACAGGTGGACATTTGTGCCAAATTTAAAGAAATTTCCTCCATTCCTAAGAAATTTCAAACACTAGAATGGACTGGACGGTCGCCTGCACGGAGGCATAAATATTGAGGCTGCTCACTGAGATCAGATCAAAGAGCACTGGAATGAGAGATTGTACCTGTTTTCTTGGCGGACCCTTGGACTCCAGCTCCTACTGCTCCACTTCCTGGGCTCCCTGGGCTCCCCGGGGCTCCAGTCTTTTTACTCAGCAGGCTGTTGAAGAAGTTAGCCAGCACTCCCTCATTGGCAGCACCCGCTGCAGGAGAAACATGGAGTTTAAAATCATGTCTGCATTAAGCCGTCACCCACCATACCTAATCATTGAGTTTCTAGTTACCTTCTTAACACTGAGAATACGGAGAACACAGGCTGATGTTTCACAGATCATCCTGCTTTAATGCCCAACATCTTCTAATGTTATGATTCCAGATAAGCAGTGAGGGATAACTTCAGGTAATAGATATACATCTTAATATTTATTTCTTCACATCTTAAATATCTATTGTTCCTGCCACGTATAATCACCTTGTTGCAAAATAAGGCCACATCTTCATCTTGTAAAGTCAACAACAAAAGCCCTATGAAGAGGTGAAATCGTACTGTCTGGTATGCACGCCACCCTACAATCACAAGTTTGTCTCAGAGGGCTTAACAAACTGAAATAGTTGAGCATATGATACTTTTTATTTTAGGATCCTTGATTTGGATAAGGAAATACTCAAAAAAACATCCTTTATCAGGGAAGAAAATGTGTTGATAAAGTTGCTAAAAACACAGAACTCTGAAAATCTAATTTTATCTCCACTAAAACTGTAATTCCCGACCACAATAGGCAAGGGTTAACAGACCCTCTATTAAATCTGGTTAAAATCAGCTTTCTAGTTGGAATGCACTATAGCCCCCTTCTGCACTTAATGAAGACCAGAGAGTCCATATTTCTGCTTACGGGACACCTGTTCAGGAAGTGCACAGGAATCTGTGGTTATGCAAATCATCTTAGATGTTACCTCTTTTTTTGCAGGGGTCCAAACATTGGTTTAAATAAATGTGCATGATTGAAAATAAATTACATAGAAAATAAATGTCAAGCCCTTATGGCAACCTACACAAACTAGGGAGCAAAGTATAGATCTCAATGATCAGATATGAAATAAAATGAGAGGCTCCTACCTTTCATGTTTGGGTCAGGCTTTTTGACAGCAGACATAGGTGAGCTGCTGGTCACGTTGGCTTGGCCGGTGCGACCCGCAGGCCTGGGAGACCCTGAGGCTGTCCGCCCTGGAGACTCCTGAAACACAGGAAACCAGGTCAAAACAGAGGTCACAAACAAATAGCCTGGTTTGTCAAGCCAGTAGAAATACGTTTTCCGTGCAGAACAATGGAATAAATCCCTCCATTAATAAGAATCCATATTGAGGGATGTTAAGACACTTACTGTTGCTCCTCTTGTTGGTGTAGCCGGCTGCTTTGATAACAAAGACTGTGGAGAGAAAAAAGTCACCGCTTAATTCAGACGCAGTTTATGATTCCAACTATAATTGTTGACCTATTTTGATTCACCAGTGTTTTTGTTGCAAAATTAAAAAATGCAATACATGAATGCTGTTTTTGTTTTGTTTTTGGCTTTTCTTGTGACTACAACTGTCATTGTGCAACCTTGTTGTACAATTACAACAAACAAACCTTTAACCTATTAATATACATATTTACACAATTTATCTCATTTATTCATTTCATTTTTGAAGACTACAACTTCTGGACAGACCTTTATTTAGATATCCATATAAAGAGCCTCAATTGTGTTGTCGCGTTTTTTTTTTTTTTTTATTATTCCCTTCCTGGTTTATTTGTCTACAAAATAGGAAGTGAAGACAATGTTACTTGTAATTTGGAAGTTTCAGATGTTTACCAGAGTAAAGTATAGAAATTTGTTTCATAGTGAAAGTTAAGTTAAGGATCACCAGTTAAATCTTACAATGATTAGTTCTTTGGTCTAGCTGTTCAATACATTTCAGCCAAATTCTTTAGTATTTTTTTTTAGTTATCTTTCCTCCTAACAACTGGATTTTCTCATACTACCAATAACATTTATACCATTGAAAAATGTCCATATCAAGTCATCTAGTTTGATCAGGGGATGAGATTTGATTTGATCTTGACAGCTGAATTGTTCGACACACTGTCAATCTCTGCAGCAGGTGACAGAAATCATGAAATATGCACGACAGACTTGACACTTACCTGTTGTTTCATCAGGAATACCTGCTCATCCTCTGCATTTATCTCTTTTTCATGAACCAGCTGTGAAGAAGAGCAAAGGACAGAGCATGTGGTTATGTATTTGGCACTTTGGGTGGTAATGTCATTATCTCAAGTTCACATTTTCTCCGTACATTGCATTGCCATTACCTTTCGTACTGGAGGCTTCGTGATAAAAACTTCAAACGGATCCTCGGGTCTGACTGTTGATAAGTTTTCATGCAAAATCCCAATTTTCTTCTCATTATCCCATCCAGATGGACTGAAAGGAAAGAAAAATACCTTTTAATTACAGCAGGTGCAATGATGTGAACTCTGTTAGAGTAAGAGTATGTCCTCAGGAGAAAACCGATTTATGGTATACGATTCACAACAAATACAGAAAGAAAGATGGCAGTTGGCAACAAAATTACCCAAATGTTTAAATTATAACAGTCGGTAATATTTGAGAGAGTGATGAAAAACCAAAGAATCACGATCAACTTAAGAAACTAGATGATCTTTATCTTCACTTACATGAACACTGCATCCTTTTCCACCACTAAGGCAGGTGTGGTGAACTGGAACTCGTACATCTTATGCACTATATATTTGTAAAGCAGATCCATGTTCTTCTCCTCTTTAACTGAAGTGTAGATCAGGCCAGCTCCATCTGTTTAATTCAGTTAAGGCAACAATTGTTGGGGTAATCACATAGATGATGGACTGATTGATTTGTTAATTATAATAAATAAATATGGGCCATTTATAAGAAAAAAACATTTCTGTTTAGGTTATAAATATCATGACCACTGTGGGAGAATAACAAACAATTATATATAAAAAGGATACACTGTAAGCAAAATTGCCTAATGTGGGACTGGATGAAATCGAAGTGCTCCTCTCTGTAGTCGTGCTCCTTCTCTAGTACGCTGACTGCGTCACACTGAAGGATAAAAGATTGAGAGGGAAAGAGATACATATTTTAATGACGGACATTAAAATGTCAGCATTCACAAATATGAACAAGGTTACTGCTCTCTGCATCAGTCAATTCTATAATGACGGTGTCTTCTCTCTTTGTTAACCAAATACAGCACAACATTTTAACAGACCAGTTGTTTTGTTGTTGTTTTTGATACTAGTCTGCCTGCTGATAACCATTTGGCCCCCAACAGAAAGTATATCTGTAGCTGAGGACAGTGACAGTAGATGACTGAGGTAGGAGTAGTTGGTGGAGATTGGAAGGATGGACACCGCCGCAACAAATTCTACCCGGAGCGTGTGTGGTGGTGTGGCATTGACAGCACTGAAGTATAGTACTTCCTGTCTCTGGGTCAGTAGTGAAGCTTCCATGGTTAGTCATGACAGAGGGTGATGATCAAAAGAAGACTGACAGCAGTTTGAACAGTTTTAAACCACAAATAATGGTCTTGAACAATGATTTTTTCTGCCAAGCTGAATGCCCTTTCTCTGATACGGGTTAGACAGAGGCCCCACTCATAGAGAAAGCACATTCACCATTTTCCTGTCACGGGGAGCATGTGAAGCTCTGCTGATGGCTACACTGTGTTTTTTAGCACTCGTCTTTGACTGGGGGGGTTAACAAACAAGTATAATGGCTTCTTTTTATTAGAGGATACTCTCTCACAAATAACAACATAAAAAGAATATATAGAAGTTCATAGGGGCTGAGCCTAAATGTGCTCATTATGGAGGCATTTAAAAGAACCCATCAGAGGGAACCAGCAGTGAGGATGCTTTTTGTAAAAGTTGCAACAAATCTTAAAACTCAGGGTTGGTATCGTATCGAGGATGAGTCATTGGATCCGAACAAGAAAAAATAGGGAGCAAATGTAACTTTTATAAATCGCTGATCACGCTTTTTTGCCGCCGATAGTAATGGACGATCATTGATGATCCATTTTGGCAGGTACAGATGTTTTTTGTTGTTTTGTTTGTTATAGCAGCTGGTCTACAAGGATCCAGAATTATTTTTTTTGCAACATTCCCAAAACTCATTTAAAACCAGTCTGAAGTCCGTGTAAACCGCCAAATGTTCTAAATGTTATCCTTTTACTTTGTTATTGTCATCTACAGTGGTTTTTGCATTAAAACACAACATTAAAATGATAAGGAAATGAAAGATTTTATTTTTCCTTTATAAAATAAATATTGCCATTAGTAGTTTTAATGATGTATTATAAGTGGCCTAGACGTTAAACGGGTCATAATTCCCTCACCATTTTTTTTTTTTTTTTTATATATATATATTTTTTTTTTTTTTTTTTTCGTGCTGTATATATATATATATATATATTTATTTATTTTTATTTTTTTCGTGCTGTGAAATCATTTTCTTTAAACTGGGTTTTCACCAAAACATAATTTTACAAGATTACATTTGAACACATTAACGTTTTATTTACATTTGCCCAATAATCATTTTCACTGAACATGATTATTGGGTAAATGTAAAATACATAATGCGCTATTTGTTTTTTTTTGCCAAATGGAATCTCACAGCAGAAGAACTCCACCACATAGTGGTACCCTATTTAGGTATTTTGTTTCAGCGATCTAATGCTTCAACTGCCATAAGTATTAGGATTTCAAGGCAAACATTTATAATTTTGGTATAATTCAGAGACCTAGCAAATGTCCTACATCAGATAGAAGTATCTCTGAAAAGCTTTGATAAAACCTTTAAAGAAAACCTCTTGTAGCGACAGCTGTGACACCAAAACATTAGTTGTCTCTAGAAAGTCTATGGCTTCACATAAGACCTTTGGGGCTGTAGGAATCATTCACCTTTGTGCAAACTATAAGCACTGGAATGCCCAGGTTGTGTGTGAGTGTGTTGTCCCCGAGTGGTAGCACAACAGCCTCGTCTTCCCCTGCTGTTGGGGCCCGTCTCTGTGGGGAGGATTGGGTGGCGTCCTCTGGTTCTGTGTACTCTTGGAACGCTTTCACCACTAGTGGAGAGACAAAGGGAGCACACAATAGGAATTCAGACAATTAATAATAATAAAAAATAAAAATAAAGATTAGTTCAGCTTCTACAAAGGCTTTTTTCAACTGGTTTTCACTCATATTTTACAGTATATCGCAAACATCTTTATAAGAAAATTTTCTGGCAAAATGTGTATATTAAAAGGAGATCATGTCTCAGTAGGATTAAATAACAATGCTTATGCAGTTAACCCCCTCTGCTCCTCATCAAATAACAATGCAGTTCTTTCCCAACTGACATCTAATTAGTTTACACTTTGGCACATTTTATCTCTCGTAATTATGATTCATTCTAACGGGCATTTAATGGCAGCATAGTGATTAGACAACACAGCATGCTCTCAGGATATAAAAGACAAGTGAAGTAAATAACAAATTATGTGCAAACAGTTGTTAATAAAAACCAATTTATAAATATCTCACATATAAATAATCCAGGCATTAGCAACACATTTAGCAAGACTACAGAGCCTTTCTTAACTTTGCTCTATAATGTCTGTAATAAACTTGTTCAAAACAAGAAATAATACAAGAATAGTAAGTTGAAAATGTAAAAAAATAAAAATATAAAGTTGAAATAGGTCCTGTTTAGTTTAGCGTCATTAGACAAAATTTCTACTATCACATTATAGACCTCAGGTGAAATACATGACATCCTTCACCTTCCTGTTGTGCTGTCCAAACTGTCTGTGTCTGTGTGTGTGTGTGTGTGTGTGTGTGTGTGTGTGTGTGTGTGTGTGTGTGTGTGTGTGTGTGTGTCTACTTTCTTGGGAGCTTCGGAAATGTAGTTGGTGACAGGCCACAAAGCCAGATTGACCTGCTGTTTTGAGCCAACTCCTTTCCTTCCAAACATGGGATTTATTATATGGTGAGATGACTGGTGTTACAAGCAATCTAAAAGGGGAAACCTCCTGGATTACACAAATCCTGTGCATAGCACAAATAAAATCTGTACACCAGCGATTTAACATGCTGATTTTACAACATCCCAAATTTTTGATTTCCCATTTGAAGTTTATAAACAGACTGAATGACTGCTAAAAATGTCATGCTTTATCTAATCCTTATTTAGTGCCGAGACATGAAGCTTTACGGGGGTCTGCTTAGCAAATACACGGCAGGAGATTTATTGAATGAAAATATAAAAGAGAAAAAACATAGATCATAAAATAGGAGTGGCTACTAGCTAAAAAACAAAGTGAAAGAGAAAGACATATTGGTCTTTATGGGACAAAGTCTATCTGTCTACAAATAAAGGTGGGGTCAAAAATGCATCTGCACACATAATCAAGGACTGCTAAGCCTTCACTTAATTAAATATAATGTACTTTAAGTACTGAGACTGTACCTCACTGGTTTTTGGTTTTTTTAAATCACAAAAGGGAAGACATGCATTAATCACTGACATGCAATAGGTATATTCATTTCTTGAAAGACGTCAGTGAGCTCAAGGCTCAAGTTTAGCTACGAATAAAGGTGTCATTTCTGGCAAATTAAATGTAAAAATAAGATTTGTAAGACAAGCCCAAGTTTTCAAGCCCAGTCTTAATCTATTTCCTAGTCAATGCTGTTGGCTCATGACTAAAACGTTGTTACAGCTGTGAGAATACTTGTTTCCTTTAATAAAAAAGGGAAACAGAACTAGAGTGAGAACAAAATACCCTCAGTGTTTGAATTCACACCAGTCCCAGATACTGTAGGCAAAAGAAAAGTCCCCGTCTTGTCACTACCACAGAAGTTGCCAAGTAAAATATTTTTCATTTGAAGGTGTTGTCGAGGGAGCAATAGCTTGATCCCGTAATTCAACTTGAGACGACCCCAGCAGCCAGACTACTTCAGTTACAGCATAACAGGAGTCAGAATGTCCGGCCCACTGACTGAGTTCAGACCCGCTCAGTTTTCTCTGACGCTGCTGTCGGAGGGGAGGGAACCATGATGCAAGACGCCTGCAAGACTCCCTGGACAAGAGCACATACTTCAAGTCTGTATGTCAGACTGTCTCTCTCACTCACACACTCCATCAATCTATCTAAAAATATGTAATCTGACTAGGTCACAGCAATCTGCTGCTGACATCACAACTGATTTGTTAGAAGATACTTTATGTTGATGGTATGCCAACCATATCCAGAAGCCAAAGAGAGAAAGTAGAAGGTAACTGTAGAAAGTCTGAAAAAACGCTTAAAGTTGAGCCTTAAAAATTTACCAAATTGTGAAGATTTTACATAAAATACAACGATAGCAAATTTACAACTGTAATGTGAGCTCCAGCCAACATCTATTGATAGTTAAAAATGTCCTTACTACTGCATTTTATAAACAATTTCAACTATGGTTAACTAATAAGCCACTTGAACTCAACAAGTCAGTAAAGCAAGTCGAAAATGTGGAGTCATAAAAAGTCATTAAAACACTTCCCTGTAATTAACAATGTGCTTTAGTCATCACTTGGCTACCCTTTTCTTTTTCACGTTTGCCAGCAGACTTGTTACAACTTGACACTGTCTCAGCATGTTAAATGTTCGGGAACATTTTTAGAACTGTTCTGTCGAACTCGTCTGAAATCATTAAACAGTTTGACTTATTTGTGAAAAGTCATTTCAGACTTATATGAGCAACAGCAGCAAGCAACCTTTGGTGGCGGACAAGAACCTTCCGTTAAACCCTGCAGGCTAAACTAACTTGCAACCTCCAAAAGCATTTTCCACAAACACAAAAGAACTGTTTATAAGGGAGAGATAACCAGTTCTAAAATTAAAAGGAGTGCATCACACACATTGATCTGCAGAACTCGCCTACAGCCAGAACACACAGATGAGGATCATGGGCCTCTCTGATGATGACCTAGAAACATCCTTGACAATGTGAAATATTATACAGTGCTTGCCTTCCATGTTACGCAGCTACCAATGTCTCGTTTTTGGCTCTTATCCTTTTTGCATGTGGAGATATAAGATGACTACCCCATAACAAATCACCAAATGATATCAGTCTTAAGAAACTGACTGCTTTAAGGACAGAAAAGACCTAATTGGAATTACGAGAGTTGCTGTCATTCATAACATTTGACTACTTCATCAATCAAATTCAATCTTCAGGGAACGGGCTACCTACATGATAAAAATGTACATATTCTAAATTTGGGGTATAATTGGAAAGTAAAACAAAATATGAGATTTTAGCTATAACTTAGACCCCTAGAAGTTGGCACATGGTTTTGAATGTCCAGCTAGATCCAGCAGAAAAACACTCTACAACAAACGTTGCTCCATTTTCAAAATAAAAGCCTTGTTGATGTTTCATTTTGATACCACCCACAATACAAGTCCCATATGGGTAGATTAAGTCAAACATGTCTTACTCTTCTGCTCCATTTCCCTCATGTCCTCTGGAGGGATCTTTAGCTTGTCCACATGGTCACGTAGCACACTGGCCCACTTCTGCAGTGACTCCATAATGGTCCAGGGCCGTGACATATCCGCAACAAACACAGCTAGACAGTCAGGTAGTGATTGAGCTGAAACAGCAAACTTAAGTAGGCCTTTGTGGTATAGGTCTCCATCCAGGATCCACACATTGCAGCGAGTAAGGTCTGCAAAAAGAAAAACAAAATACTAGTTCAATACAAGCAATCTTTTTATTGTTCTGAACTACTTTTATTTTGTAAAGGCTACCACTGTTAAACAACCACATGTAAAGCTACAGCAGGTAAACTCACCATCTCGGTCTTCATCATGGACATTTAAGTACAGATACTCCAGTCCCCTTCCTCTCTTGTTGTGATCCGACCCTTGAAGTTTAGCCATAAGCGCTGTTTTTCCTGATCCATCCTCACCTGTAAGAAATTGTATTCATCAGCTTACACATGCTGTTATTCATTATTGTTAGTAGCAGTCGTAATAGTGTTCAATATATATCATTATAGACATTTTACAATAATAATGTATTTGATGTGCTAAGAAATCATCCCTCTGACTTCCTGCCTGTAAACAAACATACCACTGACAGTCACTGGCATGACTGTCAGTGGTTCAAACTAATCTTTTTTTGTCAATAGCAGTATTTCTCACATTCGTGGAAGACCAACTCAAATAAGTACACCCCCACACAAGAAGACCTCTCTATATTTTGTGTTTATAATGTCTTCCTTTCAGTTTGGGAAGAAACACAGCTGATTGTTTAAAAAGTCAGAAAGGTTTTTAATTTGCAACCATTAGCTTTTGCCAAATCAGTGTGGTTGTGCAGTTTGCGGGGCCTCCGCTCCCCTTAGGGTTGACCACTAAAAATACATTACATTACATTACAGTCATTTAGCAGATGCTTTTATCCAAAGCGACTTACAATCAGTGTATTCAACATAGGTATTCAAGAGAACTACTAGTCACCAGAAGTCATAAGTGCATCTCCTTTCTCAAACAAGCATCTAAGAGCATAAACCAGAGCAAAAGTACAGAAACAAACTAATACGAATACAATAAGTGCAACAAACTAATACGAATACAATAAGTGCAACAAACTAATACGAATACAATAAGTGAAACAGACTAATACGAATACTCTGCAAATATCATAAACCTTCACACGTGTGCAATAAGTAACACTCACCAAATATCAGGATATTTTTTCCTGATGGCAACTTTGAACTCGTTGTAGTTGAAACTTCACTCAGTATTGAGGTCCTGCAAGAAACAACAAGACAGATGTTGAGGAAAAACACAAGAGATTGACAGTGAAGTGGCACAATGACAGCTCATTAATAGTCAGCTTATATTACAAAACTGAACTACAAGGTTTATGAGTAACCAGTCTGCCCAGTGATGTGTCCACAAGAACACAACAAAACCAGGAAATGATAAGTCACTTCCACTGACACGCTCACGCCTCATGACGGTGACAGTAGGACAGTCTGCGCCCCTGGGAGTCTTTTCCTCTGCACAGCACTACTAGACAGGTTATGGTATCAACCGCATTAAGGAGAGCCAGTATTTAGTTAGGTGTTGTCTTGACATGAACATACACATTCAAAAACATCTCCTGTGTTGGGAAAGCACGCAAACATTGTAGCCATCTAAGCAGAAGTAGCTCCCTGGCCGCCCTGCGCTCCGGGCCGGTGTCTGGCTGTGAGCGGCCGTCAGTGACAAAGCACGACCGTGTTTTCTCCCAGAAGGCGCTCCGGAGTCGTGCCGCCTGTAACACTTTAACACAACTTGCCATAGGTTTTGTCCTTCTTCCTCCTCGCTGTTGTTGTCGCCTGCCCCTGCTGCGCCCGGGAGCTGTTTCTCCAGAACGGGAGCCATCTTCTCTTTCTGCAACCACAAAGGCAAGGCCCTGCTGCTGCTGCTCGGGCACCACCACTAGCACCGCCTTCCTCCACGCAGCCAAGGGTGCGCTGCATTCAGTGACTGCTACGCCGCGCCGGGACGGGTGCACCTCTGCACATATAATTGACGTTTTCTTTAAAGTAGCAGTAAAGTATCGTTACCTATCGACATGGTAATTACTATAAGCATATAAAGATGCATTTATACTATTGTGATAAGAATATGTTAATAAAGGATTTGACTGTCTGGTTTAAACACTGGTTTAAACACTGTCTGGCCACATGCCAATAGGTGATGTCATTGCAGGTTTTTTCCCCTTTGACAGCTGATAGAGGACACTGTGTGATATCAGCAATTGACTTGTGGCCAGAGGTTGGATATGCTCAAAGCCAACAGCATATTTAGCCAATAGCAGTTTTCTGTGGTGTGTGATCAAGTGGGGATTTAACCAAAAATGTTTGACCCTTGAAAATGTATTTGATCAACCAAAGTTATATTGGTCACAATGGGTCCAACTTCAAGTCCAACTCATTAAGATGTCATTTTTTTAAGCTTTCGTAAAGCCTGTTTGTAGGCTTCATCCTCTACTGGTCTTCCCTGCATGCAATAAAAAGCAAGACAGTGGGCTTTGAGGTGGTATCATGGTTGCCCAGCAGTCTAATAAACACATACCACGATGGTGTCCATAGATACAGTTGAACACAATTGTCACTGATGCAAGACCTACTTTTTGTCACAGGATTTTGATTTGTATAAGAGCAATAGCACAGGGATGGTACACAGTTCAAAATGTTCATTGTTCAAGTATGGCAGGTGTAAGATGGCTATTAACTTTTATTTAAAGCCATTGTAAGGAGGAAAAACGAGTGTGCCAACCAGCCCAGATCCTCTCACAACAATTGCACTAGTGCCAACATCAATCCAAATGTTGAGTCCTATTTTAGATTAAGTCACCTCAGGCAGTTACCGCTATAACTTTGGAACCTGGTTACATTATCGATCAATAGTATCTCTTGGATTAAGTTGTGAAACAGATATAAATCGAACCAATTACTTTGAAAACCATCATACATTTGGTCATAAATCAAATCCATTCTGCCTTTAGCATCACAAAATCAGTCTCTGTGGTATGTGAATTTTGTTTCATACTATTCATTCTGTTGTTGTGAGATAACATGTCTCCAGTAGAGGGTGCTATTTATGTTTCTCTGAAACTGAATGTGTATGAATAATAACCAAACCATTTAGAACACCTCTCCTCCCGTTTCTTTCCATAGCTAATACTATGCACCATTGAACTGGCATCATATTTATGAAGCAAATCTATAACTAGACTTTATTGGAGTTTTATGGCATTATTTATCTTTAATTCTGACAGATGAAATTATTTAGAATTAAATGCAGATATCCACAAACAACAGCTTTTATTTAATCATTGGGAGACCAAATCTGGGTCAGGTCAAAATAACTAGTGGATGTGGGTTGATGTGCAGGTTTAATACTTTGATTTATTATACTTTAACATTGCACCTATTGTGATTTTGTATATCACCTTGCTCTTGTTTAAACTTCTGACATTTTCGGTTGGTGAACCACAGTATGCCACGCATCACAGTTAACAACTAAGTAGCATCTCCAATGACGAGCGTTAAGTGTGATTTAAACAACTGTGCTTTAATTTCATCCATTGCAGGTTATTACATAACTGTTTTGAGAGTTGTGTTAAAAACAGTGTGTACCCTCTCTTTATTGAACTAATTTGGGAAATTGGCTGTGAATTCTGAATTCTGAAGTGAAATATCTGAAATCAGTCAAGTTATTCAAGAATAGAATTTAAAATCCTTCTCCTCACCTACAAAGCCCTAATCGGCCAGGCACCGTCTTATCTTAAGGAAGTTATAATCCCATATTTTCCAACTACAGAGCTACGCTCCCTGAATGCAGGGTAACTTGTGATTCCTAGAGTATCAAAAGTAGGATGGGAGCCAGAGCCTTCAGCTATCAAGCTCCTCTTCTGTCGAACCAGCTTCCAGTTTCGGTCCGGGGGGGCAGACACACTCACCACTTTTAAGAGGAGGCTTAAGACCTTCCTTTTTGACAACGCCTATAGTTAGGGCTGGCTCAGGTTTTACTTGGACCAGCCCCTAGATATGCTGCTATATGCCTAGACTGCAGGGGGACTTCCTAGGATACACTGAGCTCCTCTCTCCTCTGTCTCTCCATCTTTATGAATTCATGTCCTATTTATGAACATTACTGACATTGCTTTTTCCCAGAGTCTTTGTGCTTTCTCGCCTCGCAGGTTTCCATGAACCTTGGTTTTATCGGGACCGTGGTCCTGCCTCCTGCTGTGGCCCTTCTGACACCCACTGCTACTACCATTATTATTATTATTATTATTATTATTAGTCACATTACTATTACTATTACCCATACCATTACTGCTTTGATCATTATAATAAGTCTACTATATTCATTGCTGCTGTTATTATTAGTTGTCTTATTTTTTCCAGTCTTATGTTGTTCATTCTGTACACATGACATCTATTGCATTCTGTCCATCCTGATAAAAGGATCCCTCCTCTGTTGCTCTCCCATAGGTTTCTTCCTTTTTTCTCCCCATTAAAAATTATTTTTAGGGTAGTTTTTCCTGTGCCGATGTGAGGATCCCGGGACAGAAGATGTCGTATGTGTACAGATTGTAAAGCACTCTTAGGCAAATTTGTGATTTTGGACTATACAAAATACATTGAATAGAATAGAATTGAATCAATGTTACAGTTAATTTATATATTCATAAAATAAATGAAAGCCTCAACACAAGCCCAGTAGGTTTTGCACATCCCCGCACACACTGCGCTATCGGCTCATAGTGTGTTGTCACCCACTACACCTCTTCCTTTATTCATCCACCTCTTCAGTCTTTGGGTCAGTCTAGGCCAAAGGGTCCAGGACTTGCAGACAAATGAGCTTTGGACATTTTCATGAAAGCTCTAGGGGATTTTCCAAGGCCTTCCCATATGTTGGTGAGTCCAAGTGGAGCAGCGTGGTTGGCTGGAATGGTGGTGTTACTCCTGGGAATGCATTCCAGAGCTTTTGCATCATGTGAAATTCAGCCTTTGCTGCCCCTTTGTCACTGTTTAGCTCTGCTACCAGCAAGGAAAACAAACAAGGTGGATCTCATAACGGATAGAAACTGAATTTCTTTTTTTCAACATTCCTGTGACAGTCAGTTTTGTTTTGTTTTATTAGATATTTTTTACACTTAAAATGTTTCGTGGTGACATAATGACTCAACCAGGAATATTTAAGTAATAGAGACAGAGAGTAATACACCATTTTAATAGGTATCTCACAAATACTAACTAGATATTTACCTGAAACAACGAAATTGTGTCATTTTTACATTTAAAAGGTTTATCGTGTATCATTAATATCTTGATGCACAACAAGGTTTCTCCATAGGTGCTGTGCAGTGGACTCTTGTAACAGGAGAGGGTGCTGTCTCCTCAATAATAGTGTCTGTTTAGCATTAATAGAACATGAGTGCTAAATATATTTAATAAAAAAAACTTTGGAAAAAAATAGAACAGAAAAGAAAAAAATAAATAAATAAAGGTCTCTCTAAACTACCCAAACTATTTGGATGCATCACATCCTGGAATTGAACATATATTCTGTCTGAATAAATCATCTGTTATGTTAAATGAGAAACATACAATAATACTAAATGTCATGAAACAATTATATATTTCAGATATATTTTGCTGTACATACGCACATTCCTTGCTTTAATGCCTCCTGTGTGTATACATATACTGGAGAAAAGTAACCACTATTCTTTGATTGCTTTAAAATATCCTAAAAAAATCTCACTCTCACTCTCAACTAACGAACACAAAAAAACCTGTCTGGCTGTTTTTTTCTGATTGAATACCAGGTTGGTGAGTTTTGAGTGATGTAATCAGATCGTCAGTCCCATTGTTGTGTGATTGGTAATGTCTTTCATCCAGTTTCACTGGGAGGAACTGTGTTTGTGTGAACTGTCAATGAGACACCTAATCTCGTCTTTCTTTTCACAGTGAAAACAATTGAACGTCTGTTAGAAAAGATATGAGATGTTCATATTGTTGGAAAACGATTAAATGTTTTCACCTATATTAATTTACACAATATCTGATAGTCTACAATGGTTTTCAGATGCCTCAACCTGGCAGCGTGTCAGTGGCATGCTGCCTCGGTCAAACTGTTGAAGAAGACAACATGTTCACCTGGAAGAGCCAGTTGTTGAATTTCATTAAGTCTCACCCTGGACCAACCTGACCCATTAACACATGGAAGGCAAATAGCAACGAGGCGCAATGCATCAAAATACATCAGAGTGAACTTTTGGTCCTCAACAAGAACCATACATTCATTGAAAGCCAGGCATGGGACTGCACATAAATACTTTACACAGCCTGTCCCTGTCATTTATAATGTCGCATGATTTAGATGAGTTATTCAGAAGCCCACGCTGATGTCTATATATCAACGGTTTACCACAGCTTAAGAATAAAATACATTTTGCAATCATGTAGATTCAATTTACCATTTTTAAACCCAGTAAAATCAGTTTGCTTTATACCTTACCCAGAATGCTTTTAAAAGTGTTATGCTCTTTTTCAAGGTTTGCTATGTATGCAAGTAGAGATGAGCATGCACGTAACAACTGCAGACAGAAACCATCAAGGAACACTTTAATTTTCTTTGGCAATAACTCACTGTGTGTGTGTGTGTGTGTGTGTGTGTGTGTGTGTGTGTGTGTGTGTGTGTGTGTGTGTGTGTGTGTGTGTGTGTGTGTGTGTGTGTGTGTGTGTGTGTGTGTACTGCACAAGTGACTTTACTAGCATAATGCCTCCTATGCATAATTTATATAATAGTTATGTAGTGATACTCCTGTGGGGAGGGGGCTTACATGAAATCCTAGGGCATCATTCTTGGGCAAAGCAAGACCAGAGGAGAAATTGGCATTTTACAAAGTGAAATTAGTGCAAGTCCGATCAAAATCACCCTCAGTCCGCAGATGTATACACACACACACAACAGAGAGATATGCTCTGAGGTGGGTGTGTGCGGGAGAGGAGGGGTTAAAGCTTGGGAGGGTGTAGATTGCAGAAGGGGCAGGGGTGGGCTGGATTGTGATAGCGACAGATGTCTAGAAAACTGTGAGGAGGCACTCCTCAGTTACTACACAGTCCCAGACTGCACCTCGGAGGCAGGGGCGGAATCTGCAGCTGTCTCTCCAAAAGGTTTACCTTCATTATCACATCCAGCCGGAGCCTGGGAAAGAAGCCTAACTGATCACTCTCGGAAAAAATACAGGTCGGTCTAATTATGATCATTGCCTCTTGTTTTTTTTTTTTTTTTTTTTTTTAATGCTTTATTTTTCAGTTTCAGTTTTAAGTGTGGGATCTATGTTCTGCGGGTAAAATGAAAAAAAAAAAAGAAGTGAGCAAGAAAGACAGATGCCTATGAGCAGCAGCTTACCCATTGTTCTCTCTCTTTGCCTTTCTCCTATTATGCAAATTTGTACATTTCAAGACTGGCATAATGAAGACAGGCTTTTTCTCTTTTTTCTCTCTCTCTCCCGTTCTAAGTGGTCGGATTTGATCTAGTGCGTCTCCTGGGGTAGCAATTTTTTCAGCCCTGGCTAAAAAAAAAAAAAAAAAAAAAAAAAAAAAAAAAAAAAACTGGGATAAAGACAAGCGCAAAACTAAGTTATGAAGTTATAGTGGGTATTATGTATTAACGCTTAATTGTGGAGATTTTCTTTTTCTTTTGCATGTTCGTGTGATTACGACGTTTTCAAATGCTAGTGAACAAAAAGGGCAGAGCAGCTGAGAGAAGCAGCGGTGGGCGGGTTAAAATGGGGGATGGAGACCCCTCTACAGCTTTTATCACTACAGTGTTCACGGGCAGTGTGCACTGTAATGCCCCTGTATAGTAGGCTAGGAATATATCCTACACTATAGAACAGATAGGCATCAGTATTTTCTGCCAATTTAGCCCAAACCATTACTTTTTCTGCCATGAGTATCTACTGGTGAAGAATCCCCATCCTTTGTTACCGGCCGGCACATGCTGCCGTACCTCTGCGTGTCTTTATCTTTCTAAATGTATTTAAAGCTTTGTGTGGACTGCGCATAAACGTGTTTACTCGAAAATTGGCTTGTAAAAAAAAAAAAAAAAAAAAAAAATGTCCATAGTGATTTGATCTCAAAATTTCAGGGCTTTCTCCTTGGACTGTACATTTTTGCTTTGTGTGATTTGGAAGGCCGGAAGCACCAGCAGGGTTTGGCGAAAAAAAAAAAGGCAAATTAGAAATCAATCACATATAAAGATAAAGCCTGATCAGTTAACAGTAGGTCCAACAGCAGAATTTGGTATTGGTTGGTACAAAAGCAGATATAATGAGTCATTTTTTTGTTTTTTACCATTGGCCTGTTCATTTTACTGTACATTGGTGTAATAGATGTGCAGCTTGTATCCCATTATGGTATATGGCGCATCCTGTTTTATGGCTCCATTGCAGCACTATGGACAGTTCCAAGGGTTTTCCTACCTTCTGCAGCGGTAACATTCCTACTTTTAGCATTTTGGACATAATCTCATATTTTCAGCTTTCCACGTAATAGTGTCTCTCAAACCAAAAAATGCTAATAAAATAGAATGTAACCTATATTCTCTATCTGTATAAGGGCTCTCTTATTTTTAAACAGTATGGTTTCTTCAGCATCAGCTGACACATAATCAGTAGGATGAAGTTGAACTTCCAGTTCTCTATTCTGTCACTGAAAGGAAGCTCTATTCTGTTGCAATCAGAAGCTCTTCCTCTATGGTCACAGCGGTGTTGACACATTAACACAACTAAACTAGTTGTAGAACTAGCTGGTAAATGTTTGCTGTATTCACAGATTACCCTAGTTTTATTATTGTTGTTATCTTTACACTGATTTAAAGTTCATACTTTTGTAATTCATACCTTGTATGTGAACATAATGGCAGGCTCTTATTGTCACATCTGAACTATGTAGATTGTAGCTTGTCATGCGGAAAGAGGAATAGTTGTACATCTACATCATAATGTTCAACCAAGAGTTGTGGGCTCATTTGGCAGTGAGCCTTACCCAACATTCCTGAAAGGGTAGAGGCTCTGTTGAGTTGTCTGATTTAAGTAAGGTTCCCATGCATTTACATTTGTTTTCTAGCCAAACTGTTTGGCTGAGAGCAGTTTCCTAATTGAACTTCTAGTTCACTTCAAGACAAAAGACTTCTCTCAATGCTCCTTTCTGACAAAACACTGTTACATTCGAAGGAATTAAGTGTAACTCACACTGCATTTCAGAAAGCATGAGGAAATAAAATTCCTAATGTTCAAATTCGGTTAATACATTTTAACTACCTAGAAGAAGTACCTTGGTAAAGTAGGCTAAGCTCAGTGCTTGGGTGGCATAGTGATTCATTGGTTAGCACTGTTACGTCACAACAGGCTTGAACCCAGCCAGCTGGGCCCCTTTTAAACAATGTTTTAACCCCACATATTAAAAAAACACCTTCATCTATTTGTTCCTAGGAGACATCATGGGAGGCAAACTGAGCAAGAAGAGGAAAGGATATGATGTGAGCGATCCAAAAGAGACGAAGGATGACACCACAGCGACTGCTGCTGGTGCAGAGGAGGACAAAGCCCCGCCCACAGAAGCTAAGGTGACAACTGAGGCAGGCATTGTGGTAGAGGAAGCTGTGGGATCAGCTGTGGCAGCAGTAATTGAAGCTACACAGGCTCCTGCAGAGCCTAAATCTGCACCTCCAGAAGAACCAGCTCCTGCAGCTCCGGAGGAGGCAGTTCCTGCTGTAAAAGAACCAGCTGCTGCAGTAGAAGAACCAGCTGCTGCAGTTCCTGAGACAGCAGCTCCTGCAGTAGAAGAACCAGCTCCTGCAGTTCCTGAGACTGCAGCTCCTGCAGTAGAAGAACCAGCTCCTGCAGTTCCTGAGACGGCAGCTCCTGCAATAGAAGAACCAGCTCCTGCAGTTCCTGAGACGGCAGCTCCTGCAGTAGAAGAACCAGCTCCTGCAATAGAGGAACCAGCTCCTGCAGTTCCTGAGACGGCAGCTCCTGCAGTAGAAGAACCAGCTCCTGCAATAGAAGAACCAGCTCCTGCAGTAGAAGAATCAGCTCCTGTAGAAGAAAAGGCAGCTGCAGTAGCACCAGAATCAGCTCCTGCAGTAGAAGAACCAGCTCCTCCAGCAGAAGAACCAGCTCTTGTAGAAGAGAAAGCAGCTCCAGTAGCACAAGAACTAGCTGCAGCATTCGAGGAGCCAGCTCCAGCAGTAGAGAAACTTGTTATAGCAACAGAGGAACCAGTTGCAGCAGCAGTGGAGTCAGCCTCAGTAGTAGAGGAACAGGCCCCAGTAGAGCTCCCAGAGGCTACAGCAGCAGCAGCAGAGGAACCTGTGCCAAGTAAGGTTGAGTCTAAAGCTGCACCTGAAGTGCTCCTTGTAGAAGAGCCTGCTTCAGCAATAGAATATGTGCCAGAGCCAGAGGTTGTTCCCATCAGCACAGAGGATGCACCAAGGTACCAAGAGCCAGAGCCTATCCCAGAGAATGTTACTGAGCCAAAAGCCACTTTGGAGGAGACAGTGGTCCCTGCTGCTGTCCCTGAACCCGAGCCAGTGGCTGAGCCAGCTGCAGAGCCAATGCTGGAGCAAGCCCCAGAACCAGAGCAGGCAGCACAGCTTGAGTCAGAGCCAGAACAAGAATCAGTGAAAGCACCCGAGCCAGAACCTGAACCAGAGCAAGCACCAGAGCCGGAGCTTGAACTATTACCAGAGCCAGAACCAGAGCAAGTACTACAGTCAGAGCCTGAGCAAGTGGCCAATGCAGTGGAATCTGCAGCAAAGGAACAAGTAGAAGAAGTTGAGCCGGAACCAACGGTGGCCACGTCTGAGGTTACTGAAATTGAGAATGCGGAAGCAGAATCAGCTGAGGTCTTGGAGACTGCAGCAGAGAAGGTCCCTACTGCATATCAGCCTGTAGAAGAGGAGTTAGTTGCAACAGAAGCCCCCAGCACTGAGGCAGCAGCACCTGAGCCAGTAGCAGCAGAACCTGTCCCTGAGATTGTCATCTCAGAGTCCGTCTCTGCCAATGAAATTACGGCTGAGTCCGAAGAGGTAGCCGAGGCCTCTGTGGAAGAGATGCCTTGCCCAGAGCCTGAGGTAGAACGCAAGATGGAAAATGGAGATATAGAGAGCCCTTCTGGTGCAAAGGATGTGGCAGAGATAGATGCACTTCCAGCTGTGAATGGAGATTGCACATATTCCGCTGCCACACAGATAGAGGAATGTGTTAATGGTAGTGAAATGCCAGAGGTGATGCCTATCAAGGAGCAGAGTGACTTTGAACTGAAAAAGGAGGTGAACCTGAGCGGGGCTGTCCAGGAAGTTCCCGATGCAATCTCTGACATGGCAGAGGGTCTCTGCACTGAGATCACCCAGGCAGTCTGAAAAAGAAGCCATCTTTCAAATCAATGTGAATTCAGTTTAATCCTCCGATGGTGCAAGAAAGCCATCAAGGTATCACAAACACAGCTAGGCTTTCTGAAATGCTGTAACCACTGCAATGTCTAAAGTGGTCACTCAGGCAAAAGGAAGTTTTCTTTTGAGAAACCAAAAATGAAATGCAACCACTTCAAGATAGAAAGAGACAGAGAGAGATAAATAGGAAGAGAGATGGAAGTGCAGAGAGGAGACTTGAGTTTGGAATTGGAGGGTGAGCTCAGACAGAGAGTAAAAATTTGGGGCAGCAGAGCAAAAACTATTGGGCAGTAGATATGATATTAATGAATGGAATGAATAAATCTGTCTTTGTGTGACCGCCCAATGAATATTACAGAGTGGTTTATTGGAACAGCATTCATTACTAGTATATTATCTGATTTAGAATGTCATATATCCTTTCTATTACTGTATGCAGAGACATGACATAAACGTTTGGCCTTTTATAATAATGGTACCTGTGAGGACTGTTCATTTAAATTGATTGTTCGGAATAGAGAATAAAAAGAGATTGTTATAGCCTACAGTGATCTTCCTTTCTTTTCATGCATTCTCCCAGCATCAAGTGTTACAAATGTCTGAGGCACTGGGTTATTAGTACCATTTATTGTACATTACTCTGATCTATGATCAGACTTTTCTACTAGTTAATCAGTTAATCATAGGTCATTTCAAACCATAAAATCAAAGAATGAGTTATATTATTTGTATGTACTGTAGTTGCAAGAAAGATGAGCAACATCATTTACAGACCATCTGTTAATTACAAACCACTTGTTGACATCCACTGCCACTACAGCTCATATTAGCTCTAGAGGGTCAGAGTTTGATTATTCATATCAGAGAAGAGCAACGGCCTTTAGGTCACTGGCCACATTACAAATGTGTTGGCTGGTGCAACATGGCTGCTGAGTGTATGCAGCCTGCATGTCATCAATGGGCAAACAAAAGGATTTCACTCAACCCAGAAAAATCAGTCTACTTTCTGATATAACCTTCCTCACCTCTTTCTCTTTCACATCACCATGCCTACAGCTGAGGCTCTGTGCCATAGCAGCACACCCAGCCAACATTTCACAGATCCATACCGGCTAGGGGGACTGAAGGGGGGAGGGGCAGGAATGCTTGCAGGAGGCAGAGAGAAGGAGGAGGGTGTAGGGGGAGGGTGCTCTGGGATGAAAGCAAGTGCTATGATGCTGCACAGAGGAAAAGAAGATACAAATCCTCCCTTATGGCAACACACATTGTCAATCAATGGGGATGAGTTGGATGGTAATAGATGGGGATAAACATGTTTTGACACTTACCTGATGCCTCCTTATAGAATGCTGCCACGCCTGCTGCTCACACTAATGTCAGAGACGAGAGATGCTATGTCAAGCAGGTGCTAACATACATACATTAGCAAGAGGGGGTAAAAATGCTATTTGTATATCTGTGCGTGTGTACGTGTGTACATACATGGGGGAAGTGGGTGAGTGGGTGAGTATGGATGTGAAGTAAGTAAGTTGGAGGGTGGGCCTTGGTAGAGTATCATCATCCAACCTTGAAATAACTACTGGGCCATGGGTCAGAACATTAGAGGAGATCTGATAGTGATAAAGGTAACCTCCCATAGAAGGAGCTCCATAATGGGCTCGTCCACATACCAGCTTGCTCCGGTTTCTTAAAAAAAATACTCCAGCACTGCACGTTTATGAAAGGAATGTTGTGGAGGGGGTTTGGGGGCCTGGGAGGATGAACTCACTGGCATGTTTTCATATTTCTTCCTGGATAGTTTTGCCAAAATGACTATAAGAAAAAAATAAAGACAGCAACATCAATTATACAAAGAGATGATACCTGAAGGAGAAGTACATGGTGCTTGTTTTTTTTTTTTTAAACAGTGATGACAACAATCAATGGTTCAGTTAAACTTTAAATGAAATTATTTAAAATAAGGTACAATTAAAATAAATATATAACCTTTTTGTCCATCAGCAGCAGCATCCATGTTTTGCAAGCTTTTTAACAGTTTACTCTCAAATCGCTAATAGGTTATCTGACAGGCTTTCATTATTTATAGAATTGCACTTCTGACAAAAATCAGTTTGGCGGCATCATAACCTGCTAACCTTCAGGGAACAATATATGTCAGTGGGTAGCACAGTAAAAAAAGAGGGAAACCCTTCAAATGAAGCAGAGAGATAGTTGTACAAGCAGTAATGTTAGCCATTTGTGCTGCAGCTATTTATTTGAGCCAAGACTGACTTTTATGTGGCTACTACGGAAGTCCTGTATTGAAGGCTCATCTTTTCCACATTTCCCTGTTTCCCTTTCATCACTTTACTACCCTTCTATGTGTGTGTTCATGTGTGAGAACAGGGTTCTTGTCTTTTGCATCTTGATTTAAACACTGCTTTAAAGTTGCATAGTTGTGAAAGGCCAGCTGCACTGCCTGGTTACCCCAACACTATGTGCTCTATATGCAAGCCCCTGCACAAAGCTCAGACTGTGCTCCAGCTTCTTTTTTCCCTGTGTGAAAACTAGCCTGCAGGCTTTAGCTATCCCCGATTGATGCCTTTGAGAAACGAAAGGGAAAAGAAAACGTGAACTAAATTTAAAGGCTATATACTGTGGAAATTCATTAGGCGCTGACCTACTGGGTCAAGTTTTTTTTTTTTTAGGCAGAGCATCAAATTCCCAGATCTAGAAGTCACTGTAGATGTCTTTTTAACAAACTCATTCATATACTATACATACACTAATGAGTAATTTGAGGCTGTGTGCATGTATGAGGCGGAAAGGGTTAAAGGGGCAAAGGGGGAAGACCAAATTAACAAAATTAACTAACTACAATGTACACAATATCTTCCATAAATGAGATACAACTATTGTTATAAATTATTATTTAAAGAACTTGGATTCAAATCTGAAGCATTTTTTGTTGCTGTGTTCAAAATCACTCCCCATTGACTATATACTGCACTGAATTCACACACCGTATTTTTATTTGAGTGTGAAATGTATTCCCTCAATGGAGCCCTGAAAATGCAACGGAAAATTCAAACAAGTAGTCTATGGCATGTATGGTACTTACTCCAAATACCACAATGCAATGCTCTCCATTTCCGAGATGCCGAAATGACCTGTGTCGTTTATGACTAAACACCTGTCGACATGACACAAAATGATGATGATGATGATGATAAGTAAGTGTTTGAAATCTCAATTTACATCTGACTATTCTTAAAACTGTTGAGTTTGTGGATTCTGGTATAGGGATTAGGGCATGCATCAATGAGTGATTTCAGACAAAGCAACAATCTATATCAAAGTTGGGGAAGAAAACATCCTTAGTTATTGAGAGTTCAAGACTCAAAAGCTCTGCTTCATCAGGGCAGACAGAGTCCTAGCAACATAAGCAAAAACAATATAAAGTTTTATTGTCCATATAGATGACTGTGGTGTCTCGCTTTGTTCTGAACTGGCTCTACCTCATGATTTAACACAAATGTATTTACACGCCTTTCCCTATCTAGAGGGCTGTTATATTAAACGGCGAGTGCTTCTGGACAGGAACCGTTTAGTTTCCTCTTGGTTATTACTGTGATAACAAACAGGGAGGATGTATGAGTGTGAGGGATGACTGCTCAGACTTCTGAAAGGCTTTCTGAAACAAGTTGATACTCTCTCCCTTGCTCCATCCCCTCAGCTGGCTAAGTAGATAATAAGAGTCAGGTGGCCAAATAACAGCAACAGCTGATCACTATTTATTGTTGAAGCGAGAGGGTGTCAGGGGAGAAGTACAGACACAAGACATGCGGCCAAAAACTCACTCTCACTCATCCCAGACACAAAGACACTGATGTCAAATGCTTTTACTATGACGGCTGAACAGGGACTTCCTCTCTTTCCCTTTACGTTCTCTAAAACGGTCAGTCAGGAAGAGATGCACTAAGTTATTGACATGCTGAAAGAGCTGGACTGTTTTTTCATGGATTCATTCCGTGGTTCAGACTGTGCCTACATAAGCAAACTATGATTTTTCGATTTTTCTGTCTGGGTAAATCTCTCTGTTGCTCTTGGTGACCGTCTTGCACATATTATCAGCCTTACTGTCTCCTCTCCTTTCTCCTCTGGACCTGTAAATCTTTCTAGCCTCCTTATCTCTCTCTTTCTTTTTCTGGCTTTGGTTCACCCTCCCACCCCCAAATCCATCCATCTGGGTATGTGCGCTAATGCTGTCATTTTATCAGGGCGGGCAGGAGCCTATTAGACAGAGCTCGGTGGTAGCAAGGATCAATATTGATCCATAGGGTTAGTCTAATGGATGCTGAGAGTAGCAGTGATTCCCCTTTGTCTGCTCAAAGATCCCATCACCCTTAACTCCTCACACATGCGCACTCTCTTTCTCTCAACCACACACACACACACACACACACACACACACACACACACACACACACACACACACACACACACACACACACACACACACACACACACACACACACACACACACACACACACACACACACACACACACACACACAAACACACACAGAAACAAAGACACTGCTTTCTATTCTGTCTCACTCTGCTGATGCAGCTGCTTTGCTGAGTGAGCACTTTACAGCTCCCCATTTTGTCAGTGTGTTTGTGTGTGTGAGAAAGAGAGAGAGAGAGATGGGTAAATGTGAACATTAGTATCTATGTAAACAGCATCTACGTAAACATATAATGGCCTGTGTATTCACAGCCGTTCCTATATGTATTTCTATTTCCCAAGCTATCCAGGCCAGAGTTCGGTGTGAACTAAAACTAACAGAAAAATGTATTATATTCAGAAACCTATTTTGGCTTTGACATCACAAAATGAAGCAGGTAGCAGTGTAGATGTCATCTCAGTTTTCATTTTGGCTCAACACCTGCTGAGATTTCCACTGACCCCGTTGTTGTATCAGCAAGTATTCAATGTCACGATGTTTGCTGGGTAGCACCAAAATGAAAGTTGAGACACAATTCAGAAACAATAGCTTGTTTTCAATGCAGACATTTTGACTTGGCATAGCAGGAAGAGCACCCAGGTGTTACCAATAACGTTAACGATGGCCCAAAATAAATTACCAAAAATTTGTGTTATTTTGTCAGGGAAATGTGTATAGTGTGTATGTGTAGAGTATAGATTCACACCTGTAAAGATAATGTGCTATATGGTGGGTGATTTCAGACACAGCCCTTCAAACCGAAGCAGCTTGATGTAATTTCAACCATCATCTATTTTGTTATTTACCCCTGTGCTTTTCCTACATGTCAGAATGTGTTCTTTGAAAAACCCCTTTATTAGTACATACCCCTATCTAAACTTATGTTAGTGTGATCTTCCACAACACTATATACTTTGTATTGTATTCTTCAGGTAACTTCCTGCATGCCATTAAATGCTTTTTAAGAGTTACACAATACAGCATATGCTGCACCCTCTATCTTTAGACCCAAAGTTTAGATTTAAAATACTAAAATTACTAAAATGTGTACTTTTAACTGGCACGTATGATGCTTAAAATCATGTATTAGAACATAGATAACATCAGAATCATGTGTTATTGGGGATCTTGTGATACCATCCTCACAGAAAAGAAACAATCCAAGAGGTTTTACACTGAACACAAAGCTGTTATCTTAGATTAGTCCATGAAAAAAAGGTTGCTTACGGAGAGTGCAGTGTGTATTTTAGATTAGAGATGGAAACTCACTGTGTGCAGTCACCTTGATCAAGCCTCGGGGCCCTGTAAGTCTCAAGGAAATATGCACTGAGAAGCCTTTTTCTCTCTTTGACTTCTTTAGCCTTCCGCTATGTTTGAAATAATACTGTGAAATAATACTAGTGTTTTTCAGACACTCAAGCACTCACCTTACCAATTGTAATTTAATTTCAATGAAGGAACAATGATACAACCAAACTCACAAAGATAAGAGCACATTGTACTTTCTTCAAATGTTCAACTTTAACAAGATTAATGGGGACAATTCTAAAAGTTGGTAGAAAGATTTGGAGCTATGCTATATAAAGTTAAATTCACCAATTTAATTTAGAGGAAAACCTAAAACAGTGATTGCTTTTCTGTGAGCCAACAGGGCACAGAGAAGAGGAGCCAAAACTCCTTTATTTGTTTACCAAAAAAATAAAAATTCAGAATGATAAAGACAGGATGGTTATAAGATATAGGCCCTGTTTGCTTTTATAGGCAGCTGGACCTACGGGAAACACATGTCATTCCCCAAACCTACTTTTGTTTTGATCAAAAATGAAGACAGAGAGCACTTTGAGCTGTTCTATTTCTATATCAAAAAGTACTAATACAGTGTTTGTGCCCTGATAATACAATTCCAGCTGTAAATTGTTTCAGCCCCAGCCACCATGGCTGCAGAGGAGTGTCCGTTGGGGAGAGATGACCTTCACTGGGCCTCTGGTGACAGAGCTAAATCAAAGCTGCTGCTTGTTTAAGACAGCCACTGCACACTGGCTGCATGGCCCCTGGTGAATTATTTATACATGAAATGAAATGACCTCTGGCACTTTGAAGACAGAGAGGGATAGGGCAAGGACAAGACAGACTGAGTGAAAGGTAGGGGGGTGGGAAGAGAGGAAGTCGCAGAGACAAAAAGGGCTTTTACTGTATATTTGCACATACATGAGATTTAAAGCAGGGGGGAAGATGAAAAAGTGGACGGAGAGAGAGAAACGGATAGCTAAGCTAACTGGAGGAGCCTGCAGGGGTTCATATTGGGGTCCTTCCCAACCTGTGGGAGCACTCGCTCTGTTACTCTCTCTCTCTCCCCCTCTGTATGTCTGTGTGCTCTTGAATGCTTGTCTTTGTGAGGGCCAATATGACTTTAATACCCTGGAAAGTGAAGGTGATTTTGAAACATCACAACATGTGAGCCAGTCATCACATCTTAACAATGTTTAAAAGTTAACACTTAGGTTTTGGGTAAAGGTCAAATTAAGGGACGGGATCAGGAATAGTTGTGATGGTTTGGATAAGGGTTGGGGGTTAGGGAATGCATTATGTCAATAAGGGTCCTCACAGGTATTCAAGTACAAGCATATGTGTGTGTGCATGTGTGTTTGAGTGTTGCATAACAGAATATCCTGCTTGAATAGCTTTCAAGCAGGATACTGACTCTGCTTGTAAGTTGGCTACTGCCTTTTCAAACACAAACACACACACACACACACACACACACACACACACACACACACACACACACACACACACACACACACACACACACACACACACACACACACACACACACACACACACACACAAATACAGGCCTGTCCTGCTTCCACAAAATTCCATTCATAGGTAATTAAGCATTAGTGATTAATGTTAAAGGTGAGTGTTCAGTCAGTGCTAGTGCAGGAAGTTCATATCGCTCAGTAAAAAGTAAGGTGACATAAGGCGATGGATGAGTGTGTAAGTGTTTGCCTTTGGCTCTAGATTCCAGTGTTTCTTTCCGCTAGTCAGACATTTTTGTTATTTAACCTTGACCCTAACGGTGTGGATTTAGTTGTTTGAACTCTACTGTAATTTGTGTTCATAACTACTTTAGGATTAACTGGGGTTGCCTAGGTAGGTGACTTATACATGTAGAAATAAAGCTGTAAAAGGTTGCAGAATCATTTTTTACCTTCTTTAATTTACCCACCCATCCTTTGCACCACTGGCAACCATTCTGAATGACTGATAGCTTGGCAGAGCTGCTGGCTTGTTAGCTGGGTGGTTGACCTGGTTGAATCATAGGTTGAATATATGAACCTTCCCGTCCAGCTGGTGTTACCTGGTTGACTCTCAGACTCAAACTAACACTGGAATGTGTCACTCCTGTTTGGTACCACATTGATATTGTGATTGTGATTGTCCATTCAATTATCATGGGAAGTTCTACAAGTAAAGGGTTTGGCAGGTCAAATTATGTTGAACATAACAAGCACTAAATGAAACAGGAAGACAGCCATGAAAAGGAGATATGTATGACAACATTATTACAGGCAAGTTGACAGGACAGTTGACATTTTTCTGTAACTAACTCACACACACACACACACGCACACAAATGTTAGTGGGTTTTTCTGTATAAAATATATATATTTTGCAATGCAGAAACGTATAGAACAGATATTAAGCTGTTTCTTAAATGCAAAAGCACCAAATGCCAATGCACTCTCTCTTTGTTTCTCTCCATACACCCCACTTTATACTCCAGTAGAGACTATAGTATTTTAGACCCTGATGATTGTTCTGTGGCAGGTCGATGTGAAAGGTGCTTTTCACAGCCAACTGGAAATAGCAGCTTAAGCATCTGTCACCTACAGTCCAGCTGCTGCAGGCACATGGGCAACAGTCACAGACCTACATGTGCATACCAGAAGACCTTAAATTCTGGTTTAAATTTAACAAGACCTATACAAATTGCTGTAGCCTTTATTTGATTTTTTTCTACTCTATTTACTCCAACTTTTGGCAAAAAGTTCACACAACGGCACATCATTGTTTTTAACCACACTGGTTGAGAAGTACCAGCACTGCAAACAAACTGGAGAGAAAAGCTTTAGAAATATTTAAAAAGTAAGAGCTGAATTGGCAAAAAAAATAAGTATGACTTCATATCTCTCAAACTGAATTCATGCATATTCTAATAAATCCAAATATTGTTTTACATCAGCCTTAGAGTGTTCTGTGAGTTGCTTTTGTCTTGGCCTGTCAACATGTGTTCAACTGTGGAGGGCTCTAAAGTGCTGTGGCAGATTGTCACCCCAGCTTTTCACGTCCAGTTAAGTCAACAGAGAGGGAGACGGATAATAGAGGGAGATGTGTGTAGAGGGAGAAAGTGGGGTGATTTTAAAAAAAAATTCCATTTAGTAACAAATAAGCACTTACTATTTCGGGGGGATTACATGTTGTACCACCATAACCATAAACAAGAACATTGCAGAATTTTTTGTCTCAGAGCACAATGATCATTTGTGAAATAACACTAGCTCTCTTATCCAGCATGGCTCCATATGAATTATACCACATTAGGGCCATGCACTTTTCCCGCAGACAAGCCATTATATACATACTCCATATACCATTTAATTGATTTTCTCATTTTAAGATGAGCAGTCTGTGTAGGGTTCAAGTGTGTTCAAGACAAAATGCCAGCTATGTTTTCAAAATGAGGCAGCCAGGACTCATAAAAAAGGAATCCCTCCAGCTTGGATACACAGCACGTACACACATAAACACAACCAACTCCCACCAACACACGCAACCAAATTGAGTTCATAGTCTTTTCAGCCTCCTACCTTCACTCACATTTATTTAATATTACACTCATAAACATATTTTTGGTGCCTGAATTTGTGCACTAGTGTCCATGAAAGAGAAGCTGAAGTGAAAGCGGTGGACAAAAGGACTGAGATGGAAAGTGTGGGTTAAAGGAAGGTGGGAGGGGGGGGGGTCTTATTGTATTAGCGTAACAAGGACTTCAAACTGGCCCCTCCTTCAGATGCACTTACAGAGAATCACTGGGCAAGTGCCGGGACCTCCTTCTGTCGCTGACCCCCTGCACGCCTCATTAAATCCCTTAACTTTGTCATAGATTCATCCCAACACACACTCACACACATATGCACACATATTGTAAACACACACATATAATACACAAAGTGCCCTGTGCCTCCACCCCCCATGATGCCCCTGGCCCAAGGCAATGCCATATGTCCACCATGCAGGCACTGGCAGCGCCTCACTGCTTTGTAGTCTCTGCACACACACACTCCAACCTACTGAAACATGAGTTACACCCTGCAGAATGACTGGCAGGCAAGTACAAAACACCCCAGGCTTTTGTGAAGGATGGTGATTCAGTTGATTCCACTGTCGCCTTACAGATATACTCTTCTATTGATATTCACATGATAGAGCATAATCTAACATGACACAGTTTTTCCATTGAAAACCTTCTACGTTCCATGTCAGTTTTCTCTCTTAATGGATGACATATTCCCTTTTCAGTTGGGACATTTCTGCAAGCTCTTACTTACCTTAACCACATTTTGTATGTTGATTGGTACAGCCCAGAGTTTTCTACATGGCTGATACAAGTTTAAAATATATATTTTTGCCTGACAGCAGCAAGATGTCAACCTCACGTTTTTTCTTTTGTGCTGTGTAAAGTATTTATCATGTACTTTTGATGTAATCTACATCAAAATTGACCCAAAGCGAGCTCATTTGTCACAATGCATCTCCCCTTTTTTCCGCATTGGGAGAAATCAATAAACTGCCATATGTGGATTATAAATGCTTGACAAGCTTTTGGTGCTGCTGTATTGTGTAACCCTCTCTGCGCCACTTCTACTGCCCTCTAATGTTACATCTTACACCTCCCGTGCGAGTTGCTCTCAGTGAGAATCACCACTACTCTGCTGGGTTACTGGGTGCAGCAGGGTAATCATTTGACAGTGTTGATTTTCTATCATATAGGTCATGGCAACCATTGACAAGAGTCCAGTATATATATATATATATATATATATATTCTTTTCACTTAGAATCTTGTGTTAAAGTGGGATGAAGAAACTTTTTATCACAGTCACTTCAGTCTACTTTAAACCTTGTGAACAGTTCAGGGTTAATGGTTAAAAGCCACGGGTCCATTGTGAAGGGGGGCAGCGTCATATTTCACAAATGACCGTAACATCTCAAATTGCAGATACATTTGCAAAGCATGCTTCAAGAATGCTGTTTGTTTTGATTAGTGAAATGGAACAAAATTAACGTGAAAGGAAATGATCTTATATTGCAAATCATGGCTTTACGGTATGTTGCAACGTTGGTGAAACGGGCCCCTGGTCTAAAACGTTCTTAAACCTGAATGTAATTGGGATGCCAAGATACTACAGATATCAGAAATAAAGTGATGAACAAAAGGACTCTCAGCTCTGTTGTTGGACTTTTTCACAGAGGTGTGAACATTTTGACAGAGTAGTCAACATGGCCTAATCAATAAAAATACATGAAATTTAATAAAAAACAGACATCCTTGAATATATCTGAGCTTTAGAGCTAATTCCCTCACATAAATAGTGCTAAGCGCAGTAATAATAATACAGTATATGTACTGTACATTTAGAAAAAAAACAAGAGGAGAGTTTTGAGGTAGAAAGGATGTACACAGAGAGAGATGATAAGAGGAAAGGTAGGATTAAGTGAACAATGAAGATGGGCCTCCCTCCCCTCCTTCACTGGGCGGCTCTGTCTGCTGACAAACCGGCCTGGCGAGAGGCTGGAACAGGTAGAGCCAGCACAGTGACTCAGCACCAGGGGGGTTGGGACGTGACCCAGATCCAACACTGCTGTGCATTTCTGATGGAGAAGTGTCAGTCCAAGCGGGTCAGGACCTCAATCACCCCAAACTCTTACTGACATTCAGAGGCAACAAAGGAACAGCTTCTCTGGCACGACTTAGCAAGACAGCCAACTCAGCTGATGCTCAAGGGAAAGCAGAGAGGGCGGGAGGAGGGGAGGAGAGCTGGCCTGTGTGTGTAACTCTAAAGAGGTAACCCCCTAGAAAGGTTCCCAATAAGTTTCCTTCCAAAAGACAACAACGAGTTATCCCTCATATTTTTTGCTGTGCGGCTACAAGTACAAGCTGCTGACTTTGTCCTGACCCTCAGTGCGTTGCTTATTGAACACGGAGCCTTAAGGAGAATGTTAAGATTACACGAGTGTATGTGCAAAAGAAATGGGCAAGCAGCATTACACACAGTGTACATTTGTAAATTCACACTAATATGAGATTACAGGGAATTAACCTTCTTAACCGTTAACAAGACCTTATTATAGAAAACTCTGCAAACAAAGTTCTATTATTCAGACGCAGCTCGCTGCAGGACATGGAATGTAAAACACTCCTTTGAGATGAGACGTCCTGTGTTTTTCTTCAAAGCGTGCCTGTAAGAGGGGAAGGGGTGAGGAGGGAGGCTTGTGGTGGGAGAGCGAGGGCAGGCAGAGACTGTAGACAACTCAAGAGGTGCTGTGCCTTGAGGATTTTTCTTGTGTTGAAAACAACTCACAACAGAACAAAAGTGGCTCTTTTGAAGGCTACTGTGAGACGGCAACATTTTGAGAAATACACTATTCGCTGTCCTTCCACAAGTTAGATGAGAAGGTGATACCACTTTCATATAATAATATCATAATTATGAAGCTAAATCAAGCAGCCGGCTGGCTTAGATCAGCATTCAGACTAGAAACAGGGTAAAACAACTAACATGGCTGTCTGAAGGTAACAAAACCTGTCTACCACTACCTGTAAAATTGGTAATAATCCCATTATTACACAGGAAATGCATACAGCAAGCATGGCAGAGCAAAATTGAAGTAGGAAGTCTGTCCGTAAACTGTGATGGATGATTCTAATGTGTTGTGTCAAAGTCTGTTTCCCCATCGATTATTGTTTCCCCTTATCTTAACCTGACCCCGACCGGTTATCTCTGCAGGGCCTAACCATAAGCCCAACAACAGAGGGCAGCCGGGTGGGAAACTGTGTTTGCGTGGAAGGGAAACACTATTCCAGGGGGAACAGACTTTGACACAGTTTGTGTAGTAGTTAATTGTTTCTTGGAAATTGTTGTTATAAACAGTAGGAAGGATGGACAATCCCCCCAAAAATAGTATCCGAGTTGTAACAAACCTGAAGTATCCTTCAAAGGATAGTTTTACATTTTGGGACATATACGGCTTATTTGCTTTCTTGCAGAGAGTTACAGAGAAATTGATACCACTCTCATATTTGTAGGTTAAAGATGAAGCTATAGCCAGCAGCTGGTTTATCTTAGCTTAACATAAAGACTGGAAAAAGGGGAACAGCTAGCCTGGCTTTGTCTGAAAGTAAATAAACCAAAACATTTAAACCTCAGCAGCTCACTAGTTGACACATTTTTATCTTGTTTGTTAAATCCGTACGGTTGCAATAAGTTGTGTTAATGCAGGGAAAATATATGCTGGACAATTTCTTGGCCATGAGTGATAACCTCACAAAATATTTTCCCAAACGTCAGCCTATTACTTAAACCCTGTAATTCCTGTCTTGTCCAGAAGTAGCTGAATACAACACCTTGTTAAACATTCATTTCTGTTAAAATATATGACTGATTTTGGACTGTTCTAACAAGAAATTTGCAAATAATAAACTACTTTTCCACCTCGAGAGTGAAGGAGGAAGAGATTTCAGGGTGGTGGAGAGGCTGTGGAAACAAGGTAACTGTTGCATCAGCAGCCAAGGTTCGCTTGTCAGCATGTGTTTTCAACTCTGTGTTTACAGAGAATCTTTTAGCTGAATAAAACTAGTGGTGTGTGGTGTGTGCGTGTATGGATTATATAATATTCTTACAGCCACAAACATCTTCCACAAGCACTCTGCCAGGCCTCAGTCTCCTAACACGGCAGAGCAACCCTCCACTAGCATCTGATTGCGCCACACCCCCCCTGCCGTCTAATGAGAGGATTAGACACTACATATTTGTTACGGCCCCCTGTTGAGGTCACCCCTTCCTCTCCCTGTCTCCTCCTCCTCCTCCTCCTCCTCCTCCTCCTCCTCCTCCTCCACTCTCAGGCACACTGCTGCGTTTATGGCTCTCTGTGGTTCAATAGAGTATAAACTGGCCTGCTGACACAGGCAAAGCACAAACATTCAAACATGCACAAATGCAACCTGTAAAAAAACGCCTACATACACCCACACATGTGGGCCCACACACTCATGTATACACTCAAACAAACCTAGGCTTCACACAGCAGAGACAGTATTTATCCTCAACATGTTTTGGTTTAAAAAAGTGCAGTAAAAGGATCAGGCCTATGTTTGCCCCCCCACAAGGTGTTTGTTCTTTATAGTGTGTAAATTAACATAGAAGGATCTGAGGATGATCTGCAAGATATAAAGCTGAATCAGAACTGCTGGTATAATTACAGTTAGGAATCTGAGGAATGCTGTGATCTGAACTGAGCCTGACACCATGTGTAGGGCCCCATGCAGCTGATTTACCCACTCTTTAGAGTGTGTAGGACATTTTGACCTTGGTGTTAGCGGGTGCCATGTTTTATAAATGACATGTTTTCCACTGTTTTTCCTAGCATTGTGTATCATACTACACATCTGGTACATCGCTAACTGGCTGAAATAACGCTGGGAGGCTGGTCTTGCAGTAGTGTTGTTGCATCACTCTAAGACACTTTTACAGACCACTTCATCACCGCACACTGTGAACCAATGGGCTCCAGTTTGTGTGCGCATGTTTTTCTGAGGCTTACCATATACAGCCTGTGCTGTGCTGTGCTGCGATCTCCTTCATCCAAAACAGAAAGAGGCCATGTCACTTATCTGAGGAATTCACCCTGAACATCTCCTCTTCATAAACACTCCCCTGTGGAGCTCATCCCTCTCTCTCTCAAACTCATATACAGTACACACCCCCTCTGGATCTCCATGGTGTGCTTTTTGGATAGCAGAAAGCACAACTTACACATGAGTGTTTAAAACTAAAAACAATATCTATCATGCAAATCCTACACGACCACAAACACCACCTGGAACTCCCATAAACTGCTCACATTGCCGACATAGTTATCCGTCTCTGTGTTTTTCAGTGTTGTGGCTTCACCAAACAGGTGGTCCTCATTAATGCTGGTCTTGAAAAATGAGCCGAGACAAAGAATAGCATGTGCAAGCGTCTCTCCTGATGGTGTTTGTGCGGTTCATGGTGGTTGAGATTTACTTTCCTGAGAAAGATGCAGAAATTCCTTGTGGACCAGAGCAAATCTCACACATCTCTCACTGTAAAAGAAAAAAAAAGAACCTGGCAATAGTTTGTTGAGGTGAGGACAATATTTGTTTAGATGAGTATCTGACAAAAGCATACTACACGTAGGAATGGGCGACACAGTGGAATACTGTGTTTTACTCCAGAATGGAATTCCAGGCGCCTCGTTCCCGACTGATCTCAGTGATGAGAATGTCAGAGTGCGACGACAGAGATAAGAATGGCACCTGGAGAATGTACTCTAGAGCATGTTCATGTTCTTCCGAAATAACAGATATGAGCAAGCATACTTCCTCTTGCAATGCTGTCACAGACCTTATTCACAAAGGCTTGTTAAAGAAAGATAGGAAGATATGTCTAAAATGTTAAAAACTTGTGTATTGTCCAACTCGTACCAGGAAGTTGGGCAGACTGCATATTAATCATTCAAATATTCTGCATACTATATACCAGAGGGGCTGTCTGTGCCCCCCTTTGGTGCTTATACTCATGTGTGTGTGTGTGTGTGTGTGTGTGTGTGTGTGTGTGTGTGTGTGTGTGTGTGTGTGTGTGCCTGTAAGTGTGCATTGGAGGAGTGTAACGTGACACCCAGGTCTCTCAGGGGGGACTGAATCTCTGACCCCATCTGGAGATGCCGATTTCCAGACTCTCTGAAGGCCCCGGCTGCTAATGGAACATGAATCCAGATGAATGGAGGGTAAATGTGTACAGACAATAAGCCAATTAACCCCCCTCCCCTTCCTCTGCCTATGTTGCCCCAAATAAAATAAAAAGCATTATAAGAGAAGATGGCTAATCTATGAAACTGAAAGATATTCCAAAAATCAGTGTAAAGTTTAGGGCATAGTGTGGTCGAGGTTTGATGTAATTAAACCTTCCTCACAGCTGACATTCTGACTTTTCATAGCAGGAAGCAGGTGGTAATAATAACTCTAATCCCACAATGTTTTAAATCCCTGATGTTTGAATCCATGTTAACACGAGCCTCAGAAACTTTGTTTTCTGCCTCTGTCCTGTTCTGACTCATTCCCAATACTGGCACACTTTATCAAAATCATGCAGTAACATGATATCATTGTTATCTCACGTAGCCTGCATGTCAGATATGTTTTACAGTTGCCAATCGTACACGCACAGATAGATGCACATGGCTTAAACACACACAACCACAGGTCTGGGTTAGTTATGTGGTAGTATTGTTGTGATCCTACATCATACAAATATATTATCTGACAATGGCCATATTAATAATACTTATCTGTTTTATATTTAGATGACTGTTATTTTCACAGCTCAGCTCCATTTGACTCAGAACCAACAGTGTTTGTCAGAGTCTTATAAAAGCAGAATACATAATTGTATGAATTGATCATAAAATCATACAGATTTACGACTTTCTGTGTTTTTACTGACATCACAAGAAGGTTTTGTCAACAATTCCAGCTCAAATGATCTGAGCCCCACTGCAAGCTGTGAGTTTGTTTTTCTAAGCTGGGAAAGCGACACAGACTCTCTTCCCTTGCTTGCTTGTATGTGTGCATGTATACTGTACAGTACTGTACTGTAATGTTTGCATACTGTAAATATCATTGCATTCCGTATTTATTCTGAATATAACCTGAACAGAGATGGATTGATCTTCAAATACCTTCCAGTTTTCTCATATCTCCTCATCAATCAGTGGATTGGATACCAACTGTCCTATGCGTCGTCTGTGTTACATGAACTCATTAACAATGCATCTGGAGAGCATATAACCATTAAGATCTGGCAGCATAGGATGGCTCCACCCTCACAGACTCTGGCTGGCTTAAAATGCACAACACATATCACAAAGCCTACAGACTTGTAACAAGCTGGACAAGTGTACATCACAGTGAAGCATGTACAGTGTTACTCGTTTATTATTTCTAAATACTACTTCAATTCTCACTCACTCAGGGAAATCATTTGTATTTTTCAGGTTTAATCGTAGTAATTTTATACTCCTGTGCATCTTGCAACTGTCACATTGTCCGTGTCTTTCCTTCATTTCCACAATGCTCTGCATGTATTGTGCATATACATTCCTCAGTCACAGCTCCATCTGTTTGTAGGAAGAATGGAGAGGCCCTCAGCAGACCCCTGAGAGGTTTAAAGTATGCCGGCCTCCTGCAGTCTCCAAGCAAACACACTGAATACTCCACTCGGCTCTGGCAGGCCGGTTTTAATTCAGCCTGGGCCTCATGAGGAGGTGAACTAGTTGGACCCCAGCCAGGTAAATGGCTCAAACTAACAGCTATGAGCCATCAGAAGACATCAACCTCAACCCCCTCTCAATTCCTTCAGTCCTCTCTTTGTTTGTAAAACACAACCTTTTATCCAGTGACACGGTGAGACAGGGGGACATACAGCCCTCGTCCTTCAGGGAGATATGACCACCAGTCTGCCACCTCAGCTCTGTGCAGTATCCTTCATTCCCTAAGATGACTCATCCAGTTCCCCCCCCCCCCCCCCCCCTCCCCCTCTTCTCTCTCTCGATATTGCTTGAAGCTTCTAGTGAGAATCACCTTTGGCAGCGTGGCCCTTCTGCAGGCTGGGCTTCTGATTTACTGATTGATTTTAGCATTAACGACCAGCCCTCCTCCCCAATAGCCCCAAACACAAACACACAAGTGGGGACTCACACAATATCTATTGTCAGGCCTCTCCTGTGGCTTCAAGATAAAGCAGTTACAAGCCGATCCTGGAAGCTGACATCTTGATAATGAATGGCTGCAACAGAGGAGGCAGAGTGAATTTCCATCCTGTTTCTATTTGCGGCATTTTCAATCCAACTTTATAGTAAAACACATTTTTTTAAGTAAATCTAGAATAGTATGTAGAGTTGGTTGTCACCTGTTTCTTAAGATGGCACATTGGGTTGGCTAATCGTGAGTTAGTTTAGTTGAAGTCTGATTAGCATTATCTGAAGTACAAGATTACAGAACAGTGGATAATAATGTCTTCTGAAAGCGGCTATAATCAATATCTTTTGTAATTACAATGTATGAAAGGACAAAGTGAAATCAATTTGACAATGTGAAAGGGGTCATTAGATGAGACTACAGAGAATAATCACTTAAATCTGCAGGTTTACATTGAAATTCCACTCTATTTTCTCACATACATGCCCTCTCTCTCTATGTCCTCTTGACTTTGTTTAACATATGAGCACTTTAATAAAAATGGCCCAAAATGTTTGTATTAGACCCTCTTGGCCTGTTTGTTTCTGTTATCTCTTGTCAGGACTGACAGTGAAGCAGATACAGTGCAATATGTGAAGACACCCTGATCTTTTTAAAATGGTCACCACTGAATGTTAGATGTTGACACAGCTGTATACAAAATGGGTTGGACGCACTAATCAAAATTTGAACTTGCGCCCCTTCTGCAGTGTCTTGAAGTCACATTACAAGAAAACACCACAGAGTAAGTAGATGTAGAAAAGCTTAGAAAGTTTATCAAATGATGTTTAAGAGTTTGAAGGGGCTTAAAAGCAGTGCTATAAGTCATGTGATTACCAAAACACAATATTATACCAATGAAACTCATCTTGAGGGACAAAGATCTTCCCTCACAGATGTCTTGTGTAGCTACGGGATAAAATGACAGAGAACACACACTGCTCAAATAATGTAATATTTAGTGTGTTTTAAAGGAAACCCTATTCCCCTCAGTGTTGTCTTTATTTAAGAGGGGGACACAGACAGAAATGGGAACAAGAAGAAAACCTGGCAGGGTGGAAACCGTACAGCAGAGGTTATTTTTGCAGAGGCAAAGAGATGAATAACTATTATACCTTTGATGATATTATTCACATTATTTTACCGATCTTAAACCCTTTTTCAGTCTCTAACTTATCAAAAAGGAGAACTGTCTGGTTTGGCCTAATAAACCTGGCACTGCGACTACCCGATAATCTTAAGAGGCAGTGTCTGGATGGATGGACACATGATAATCTATTAAAGCAGTGGACAAAATCTTCATTTAGGAAATGGCCAGAGCACTTCTTGGCAACAAGCTCTATCCTCCCTCAGACGGAGGGAGACGGAGGGTGTGAGTGTGTGTGTGAGAATGTGAGAGGGATCGCTGCATGGGGGAGAGCTGGGGGGATGAAAGGAAAAGATCTGCTAAGGGCAGCTTTCCATTCTGCCAAAGTCTAGAGGAAAAAAAAAGGGACAAATTTCACCCTGCCCAACAGTTACATCACAATGACCCTCATAACATAATTCTCTAGCAGGACTCTGTGCTGCCTATTAGATCATTCTCATTACGGAGAACAGCGTCCTCTTCCCTTTAAGGCATCTCAAGACAGCTATTGAGACATATTGGCTAATAAAGTTTTTTGTTAACATCCCACAGCTGATTACGTCAAATGCAGTTGGTGTCCAGCGGTCAGGAATTGGTCACTGAACAGGTATGTGAAAAAACTTGGGACTACGTGTTGAATATTAAAAGATTGAAGGGCGCCCTCTGGTGTTGGATTGGTTGCATGTGAATCCTGCATTAGGGGCTAGTCACATTATGGGCTTATCAGGAAGCTTGCATGCTTGTCATCTAACATTTATTCAGGCTAAATGACTGTGTAATCCTTGTTTTGATGATTAAATAAGTCAACATGTGACAAAGCCTAACTCAATATGTTTACCAGACTATTTAAGCTTACAACGTTGTCCAATGAGCAGGGGACAAATTCATTTTGCACACTGTAAGACATGCATGTTTATTATGGGTGTAGTTCACCTTTGTATTAAAAAATAATCAAGTTCAGGTTAAATATTCAATGTTTCATAGCAGTGCATGATAGTTAAACACTACATACAGCATGTTCATTTCACCCAAAAATCTTCCACACAACACAATAAGAGACAGTTGGGACTTAAGTATACTAAGTGCTGCTACATTGTAATATTTCTTCCATTTCACAAATGAAAATACTACATGACTGTTTTGAATTTGTTGCTTTCAGTTCTAGATTTTTTTAGAAGAAGAAGAACAAATGTTCCGTTGGTGCTATCCTGATTCCCCCCCGTCAAGAATTTTTAGGAAAAAGAAAAGGCTTGATGGGCGATAAAGACTGGTGACCTCTGATATTCAGCATAAGAAGCATTTTTAGGTTTTAGTGCACACATTTTGGCAGTTATCCCATTCAAACGTGATAAAAAAAGCAATATTTATTCTTACTTTCACTTTACAGTTTACGTTTTTTAACGTAAATTGATTTTTTGTATGGAGCCCAGGCTGGACAACGTAGGTCGTTGGAGGGGGGGGAAGGGCAATTTAATAAAATAAATCACTCTAACGACCGTGCATACCCCGCCGTAAGTATTTCATGAACTGAAGGAGAAGCCTTACATACTATAAAACAGCTGATACTATAAGAATCAACCACATTCATTCATAGATCAATGCAATCTGATTTAGGCCTACTAATTTACAGCAGTGTTTAATTGAAATAAATTATGTTTCTGTTATTTAGTTGCAGAACGGATTTATTGTCTTTATAATGGAGACCAATCTCAATATACCAGTCTATGAACCTCGCCAATCCGCTCTATAGTTGTGGTCGTTTGTTTTACCTGAAATCTTTTGAAATGATCTCGTAAAACTATTGCAAGTCTTTCTGGGCTCCGTCCCTTTGATCTTGCTCTGTTTTCTCTGATCATTTCTGTAAGCTAACTCAGGATCACCAACTTTATTCACAACTGTAGGGTAGCAGAGGTCTGTGACATTGCGTTGTAAATGTAAGTGTTGTTGAAGGGCACAAACTGGTGGCTGATGATCTTGATGGCTTCTTGAGCAGCAGATCCTAAAGAAACACCATTGAAAAGGAACATATAAACATCTTAGATTTATCAGCACTGCTTAGGTGAGACATGCTGTGCCTTAGGTTCTTTAATTTCTGAAGAAAGAAAATAAATATTACCTCCCAAAAATGCTGCAACTGTGTGTGGCTCTGCTGCACCATATCGACAGCTGCAGAAGGGTAATAAAAACAAATGAATAATTATTTGGCACAGTCTTAATCACCCCAACCAGTATATTGAACAGCGGCCGTAACTTACAACTCATGGATGTAATCGTCTTTGATGTTGACGTTGAGGCTGTACTCCTGCAGTAGGCTGTTCACACAGAGCTTCAGTTTGCTGATGTCATCCTCAACCTGGTAGTTATAAACTCCTGGTAAGAGTGGTAAAAATTGTGAAAAAATAAATGAGATTTGTTTCTGTATACTGGGATTAGGAGGAATGATCTAAAGTAACTTGCAAAAGTAATAAGAGTGGCCAGAAAATAGCCATTGCTTGAAGATAAAAAAAAAATTAGGAAACAAGTTTGGAGTTTCTTATATGCCTTTTGGCAAACTCCAAACATGTTTCTTTCTTTTGTGGAGACATATTTTTTGTCCTTTTGGAAAAATGGATTCAATGGTGCTCCATTGAATGTTAAAAGATTTGGATATTTTTCATAAACCCAACCCTGATCAGTACTTCTCCAGAACTGTCTCCCTGACCCATTTGGAGAGCTCCTTGGTCTTCATGGTGTTGCTTACTTAAAAAGGTTTTTCAGAGTCTGGGGCCTTTCAGAACAGCAGTATGTATGAGGGATTATGTGACACTTTTAACTTAATTAACTAATTATGTGGCTTCAGATTGTATTTAGTGGCATGATACATACGCAGTGAATACATAGGCATGCACCTCTTACCATTTTATAATTTTTTTGAATATTTCATCTCCAAGGGGGTGAGTACTTTTGCAAGGTACTGAACATAATTCTGCAGAGTAAATTTAGACTGTTGCTTTGAATTTTCTGTGGTTTCAAGTCAGTAAGTGTTTCACATGCTATTCAAGTGTTAAAGAAAGATCTGTATGAACCTTGCTTTACCTGGGTAGCGGGAGTGCTGCTGATAGAAGCGATCAACAGATCGAAGCATGAGGTAGAAGACCATCTCGCTATCTGGATTGTCCATGCTTGATGCTAAGGACACACAGCTATCGTTAAAAGGCTAATCATTTTTGCGGAAATGGTAAATAAACAAGACTGAACAGTTAAGAAAGTAAATTAATCTCCAACTTACTGATTTCATCTTTATTTACTGAATCCACACTATATTCTTCAGCCAGAGATCTGCAGCGCACCACCCTCAGAAAGGATGAATTCTTACCTAGACAACAACATCTACAGTTAGCACTTATTGCATGTGCAGCAATAGAGCCAAGTACGCTCCACTTTTATGCAGAATGAGTTATCGTGAGTCCAGAAGGAGCATACAGTAACAGCATTACAAATCTTAATCTCTCCATGTTCAGAGAAATTAAAACTACTGAAGTCAGAAAAGGCAACACTTGACAGACGTGTTGTTTTGAAAAGCTGCTAAATTAGTAACACTAATAAACAGCGCGAGACAGTTTTGATTCACACATCAAACCAATCTGTGCAGAAACATGTTTGTCTAAAAGAAACATCAGTGGTTCTGTTTATATGGATACACAAATTACCACAAATAATCAGATCAGGCAGTGTAATGGAAGGCTGCATCAATTAAATCAGATAATTTTTTCCCACCAATGTACTCTGCATCTCAATATCAAATACATGCCTCTAAAGACACTCTACATAGTATGTTGTATAGAGAGCATAATGCATTAATCAGGTTGAGATCAGATTTGTGTGCATGTTTATATACCAACTGAATATAAAATGTACACTTCATAATACTTACAGAACAGTTTGATGTCCTTCTCAGCGATGGTCTCTGGTGGCTGGTGAAAGAGAAAGTAAATTCAGTGGAACTCAATTTTAGTCAAATACATTGTGTAAGTAGCACATGGCTCACCCATAAATTGAGTATTTCAGGCAAAACGTATTAATGCTATCATAATTTAATACTACCACAGATGCATGAAAGACTATCTCAAAATCAGCAATGAAGACACAAAGAACTGAAATAACAAAAGCCAATTTTTTTTTGTGGGGCTCGTCGCACATTTTGTCTTGACCACCATTTGTTAGATAGATGTCAATATATTTACCTTCCAAGCATCTTATTGTGTGCTTTTTAATTGTTTAGTAGCGACAACAGTGATATGGTCCCACTGTTTATATTTAGAGTCGACATAAATGTTGAATTGAATTAAGTCCTAAATACTTTCAGATTGTTTCAGACTAACTTGAACTTACTTTATTCAGTGACTACATGGGTTTACATACCTTTCCAATAGACTGCAATATACATTCTACATGCTTAGAAACAGATGCTGCATCCTGCATGGCCTTTTCCCTGTAACTGAAATAAAACACAAACATTAACCACAACACAAACCTGCATTAATCAAATCATGGCGTGTTAGACATAGAACCACATCAGAGAATTTGTCAGAGTACTTTTCTGTGTCTCTTGTGCCCTCTACAATTCTATCTCCACAGCTAGCAACCAAATGTTTCACACTTACACATTCTGAAGGTTGATGAACTTCTGAGAGTCTGCGATCATATCTGGGATGGTTCCCCGTACAGGTAGGCTTCCATTGCCTTCATTAAGAGCAAACTCCTTGAGAGCTCGCAGCATCACCCAGAAGGACGGGGTCTGGTAAAACACGCACCAACACAATACACTTTAAAAAACTCAAAATCGAATTATCTGAAACTATGATATAACAATGTGTGTATTTTTAATAGAATGGTATCAGGAAAAAAAGTAAAAACCTGTGATGTGGTGTTGTTACACTGCTCACTATTGAAGAGGTCTTCAACAGCACTAGGAATCTGCAGAAACAAGAGATGTTACTAGAGGAGTGTCACTAGACTTGCCTGTTAATGTTAAACTATAGAAAACAGACTAATTGGGGGTGTAAAAGGTGAGATGTGTTGAATGGGACACAACCAACAGTATTTGAGATTTGGCACCTTGGTTGGGTTTAAAGCAGTATTGACATTCTTGATGGCTTCTTCAAAGTTTTCCTCATCCTCTGGTACACCGTTCTCTTTCTTCAGGATCCCTGAAGGAACATGCATCACACTTAAATTCACGTCACACAGACAAGTCACTGAACATATAGGCAACCATAATCCAGAGGTTCATAGTTACCTTCCCGAATAAACTGTCTGAAGGCCTCTTTCTCCTTGTAGTTTTTCGGTGGCTGACGGTTGTGCTACAATTAAAAAATAGAGTGACATTTTATTGTACAGCAACACTAACAAAAAGCAGTCAAGCATACATATCTGTGATTGTGTATTTGTCAGACATCGTGGCACTGGGGAGGCCAAAGAAAAATGTACCTCACTGAGCCATTTCTCCAGGTGCTTGGCAACGATGATGATCCACGGTGTGTGACTGTGATCCTGCAGAATAAATAAAGAATTAAGTAATATCAGTTGTGTGAAGTGTAGTTTAAACTGACTAATGTCTATAAACAAATGAGCTGGCCAAAAAGTACTCACCTTCTTCTCCATGCTGTCAAGGTCGTAGGACTGAATGTGGTTCTTCAATTCGGCAAAAGGCTGGTATAACCTCAGGTCCTCCAAGGCATTGTCCGGATGGGATTCAATCACTGAAGAGAAAAGCATGGTCACAACACCAGGGCTAGTGTGCGCTAATGCAAGTTGCAGCAAGTAAACAGCGTAGCCTGGAGCTTGTTTTTTATACTATGGAACAGCCTTCTGTTAAACATCAAGTAGTCAAAATCCAGAGGAGATTTTAAAGGGCAGATCCGAGCTCATCTCTGGAGTAAGGAAACCAAATAAAATCTGACAGGCAGGTCCTGGGAGTGTTATTGTATCTATTTTGGTATCTTATTGTGTTTTGATGTTATGTTTTTGCTTTCTGTTGTTTAGAGCTTTTATTGAGTCTATTCTAGTGCTTATTTAGTTTTGCTTTTAGGACATAAAGACTGTGAGGAAAATAAAAACACTAGGACAGGGTTGTGAAGGTAATTTCTGTTGTTTTCACTTGTCTTGTCATTGGTTTTGTTGCTCATCGTTTAAGGTATTCTGTGCATGCTCTGTGTGATTGTCTGTTCTGTTTTGTTAATCAAAATAAAATATTTACTCCTATTTTTTTTTTTTTTTTTTAAACTACTGCTCCACTGCGAACTGAAAGCATTAGCCATGTATGCATTATATTACCAATTAAAAGTTTAGATTAAAGGTTGTAAATGAATGTTCTACACTGTCATAATACAAGAAGTGATTCTAAGTGAATTTCTGTTGAACTAACCTGTATGCTCCTGCACCACCAGTCTCATGTAGCCGATCAGGCCGTAGCTTTTACATACCAGGAAAGGAACAGAGGCACTCCACAGAACTGAGCCAAGCCTCAAACATGTGCTGTTGGATTTCAGAGAAAATATGAAAAGTTAAATCGGACAGAAAATAAAGAAAATCAAGCAAAATTTCACTGTACAAAACGTGGCAATGAAGCATGGCAGATTACTAAAGAAGACCCGGCCCCTATTTAGAAATAAACGGCTCATTCTTAACTAACAGAAACAAAAATATTCTTAGTTTTAAGTGATTATACACGAATGAAAACAAAGATATGAATATTATACTCAACTTCAGCCAATAAATCCCCCTTAATCCTTAACATCGATCCTTTAACATCAAACCCAGCCAAAGTGCTCAAAGCTCCATCCATGATGGACGTTTAGATATTTATTTGAAATGATACTAAACATTCTAATTCAGCGTACTATAGGTTCTGACTATAACAAGTGAGAGTGAATATGAACTATATCTTATACCTTTCTGGCAACTGGACCCCAATGACAATGGTAAACCTGTGGAAAAACTCTGGATTGTTGTCCAGAAGCTTGTTTGGACTCTGCAGATGTAACAGAAAAAAAAAAAGAAAATACAGAGGGATGTCTTTCACCATCAGAGCAGCAACACTGATTAATACATTAACATATTTACACAACACATGTAGTATCCAAGGGCTGCATGTTGGTGTGGCCCCACAGTCCAAAGGCGTGCAGCTTAGGGTAACTGATAACTCTAAATTGCCTGTCGGTGTGAGTGTGAGCGTGAATGGTTGTCTGTCTATATATGTCAGCCCTGCAATAATCTGGCAACCTGTCTAGGGTGTAACCTGCTTTCACCCAATGTCAGCTGGGATCAGCTCCAGCCCCCCCACAACTCCTAACAGGATAAGCGGTTAAAGATAATGGATGGGCGGATGTTGTATTCATAGACCTACTTTTATGTAATGAAAACTTAACAGGTTGGATCTCGCTTATAGTTGTACTCAATCTACACTAGGTTGAATATTGTTTTAATGTGTGTTAAATATTGTCATTGTTACGATGATATAAAAAAAGTGTGTTTTCAATTCATACTGAAACATTATTACTGTTAAAATATGTGCCATCATGTCAAAACTGAAACAAAACCAACCTCCTCGACGAAGTTTCCAGAGACATCACTGTTAAGTTCTTGTAGCAGCTCAGTGGCAGCCTGTGCTCTGTTCTGCAACATAAAAACTAAGGTTTATGAATAACCAAGGAGGAGCGATGCAGATAGAGAATAGAACAGGACATTCTGCATCTCTGTGTGCACTTGCATATGTTCAAAAAACATAAATCAAATGACTTCAGCAAATCATACCTTTCCGATGCTGTTGTTGCTGAGGAAAAAACTGCAAGACAAGATCAAGAGGGTCAACCATGAACACACAAAATAAATAAATTAAATTCATGCGATGATCGACTAAAAAAAACCCAAAAAAAAACAAACATAGGGTCTTACTTGTTTCCAACATCTTCCCCGGAAACTGTGTGTCCATCAACTATGGTGAATGCTCCAATACCTGACAAAGAGATCAATGAATTCAATCAGAAAGATGCTTTCATCAGCACCTGCAGCCTTATCACCTATAAGGAGCCTCGTCTGTGTTACCTGGCAGTACTAGGTTCTTCAGTATTTCTGTCCCTGTTGCTGTCGCGTTGATGAGACACACGTGTGCATTCTCCAGTGATTCCTGACCGTGGTCACCCCACAGCCTGAAAACACAACATGGACATGTGTTGCCACCTAGTGATACAATGTATCCTGAACCACAGCCAGCCACCTAACATGAAGGTATTAAGGCAGCTTGTATAGAGCCTCCATAGCATTAGACTACACTTGTTTGACTATATAACACAGTGAATTCAGGGTAACATGATGTCAGTGACGGCTCTAGTTAGACAAGCTGGTATTTCTGATGGACAAGCACACAGAAAGCTGAACACACAGCAAACCATCCCATTAGCCTCAATGCTAATGTGTTAGCTCACCGTATGTGTATGCTGTATTTACCACAACGCAAATGGCAAACTAATTAACACTCACTGTCTCTGCGGGGAAATCTCAAAAGAAACCCTCAGGACCTTTCGCTACAGGAATACGACACCTCCCATAAAGGTTAAATGTACCTGAGTTGCCTGTCATATTTCTGTTCTTTCGAGGCTTTGGTGGCTGCCATTGTATCTTTTCAATGAGTGTCTCCGGACGCATTTTAACTTCCTCAAACACAGATTCGACACAAACGTGCCCGTGGTGACATCCGGCTGCGCACTTTCGACACAAATTCTGACCTCTATTTGGAGACTTTAACAAGCATTTATATGGTTAAACTATAATATGAATATTCTGTTAATAATAATAAAAGAAACTCCCTTACCGTGAATTAATTTATGCATAAGTATCTGATATTGTACTGCCTATAACAATCGTTTCCCTAATCAATGTTTCTGGAAAATGTTATTAAAATAGTGAAACATAAAGCCCATGGTGAGGTCATCAAATTGCTAATTTTACCTTTAGGACAAACCTAAAGATAGGCCTATTCAATGTGAAAAAAGCAGCAAATCCTCACATTTGAAAGGTTAGAACCAGAGATTCATCGATAACAATTGTAATAGTATCAGCTTGAGCATTGATTTAATAAACATTACATTTGATACACAGTCAGAGTACGTCAGTGCTGTAAAACAACAGAACTAAAAATACATTGGCTCATTGTCTAGCCTTTAGGCCTATTTTCAGAATGAAACTAGAAAAAAAAAAAATATTGACAAGTATATAGGTTACGATCAATGTTGGGTTTTTCTTCTTCAAAAAACAACAACGAAAAAAATAATTTGAGTACTATTAAAGCAGATTATGTTCGTTGATATGACCATTCACACCTATTTGTACTTTTTGGGGTCATTTCTTCTCTCTAAAATGTGTATTTCTGTCCATGGTCTATATTGATGATTTTGTCTAATTACTAGATGATCAAATAGTCTAACATATTTCATTATAATTTAAGTATCTCGAAAATACATTATATATTGTATACAGTCATATTGTGCTCATCCAAAAAAGGACTGCCCTAATGCAGATAAGCTTTAAAACCTAAGACAGGTGTGCACTGTGTGTGTATGTTTACGTGCGTGTGTGTGTGTGTGGGCGTGAAGGGGCGTGTCACAAAAGGGATAATTGCCATTCCCCTTCAGCCACTAGATAAACTCCATCAATAGCTCAATGGTCTGGTATCCGTGTCCGTCCTCCACCTGCGCACCGGACTGCAGAAGTCAAACACCGACTAGTTGATCCGACTTGAATCCGCTTACAAGGACAATGACAGGGAATCACTGGGGTTATGGAAAAGAGGACGGTAAGATCTCACAGCATGCAGGTTTCTCTACTGCTTTCCCATGATTAATAGTGGAGGCAATTAACCTTAGATTTAAAAAAAAAAAAAAAAAAAAAATACATGCTCACTGTTGTTTTTTGTTTTTTTGCTGGGCGGTATTTACAGGAGCAACGCTGTTAATGCGAGATTAGCCACATGCTTAAAGGGATGCCTGCTGTCACTTTAAACTGACTTTCCAGTCGATTTGCACTGGACTCTTTGAGAGCGAGACATTGCATTGCATCAGTGTCATGGCCAATTCAATTCAAGTTGCTCCACTTACTGTGGCACATTGTGTTGCGTGGAAGAGACAGGCTTGAGTCAATTAACCACTGATTTCTCTTTTATTCATGGGGTCTTGATTTTGTTTTTCTGACCTGTAAGTTGTTGCTTTAGAGGCAGACCTTGATATGTTAGTGGTTTACAGTAGCCTTACGTTAGCTGTGTAGTATTAGAAACTAAAAGGGTATTCTATTACTATGCGTTAGAAATAAGTTCATATTTTTATCTTGGAAACCCAGTAAATCTGTTTTTGGTTTTTAAGTAGAATTGATCATCATATCCTGAGTTAGAGCTGCAGGCACACATGCAGTACTGGGTGTATAAGGCTGTAGAAAATTATTTATTCATTTCTTATGGTCTTCTTTTTTGATAAGGTCCTACTGTGTGGCACAAAAACTTCCCCGTTGCCCAGGGTGACCGGCAGTCTCCCATTGACATTGTCCCTCATCAGGCTTCACATGACCCCAGTCTGGGTCCGGTTGTCCTGAACTACGACCAGTGTACCTCCCTCAAAATCGCCAACAATGGACACTCTGTTGTTGTGGAGTTTGAGGACTCAGATGACCGCTCAGGTGAGAAAAATCTGCTTTTTATGTGCATTAATTTATAACTTACAGTTGACACTTAATTTTTTTGAAAAAAGCAGAAACCTTACCTTCAAACTAAACCAACTAATCAGTTCAAATGCATTCTCCTTATAGATCTTCACAATCTACAGAGGTCACTCTTTGGTCTACATGTGGTGAAAATATAAAATGACAATAAAAACAGAAATGTGAATGCTTGTAACGCCTATGCATTGATATGACATGACCTTTGGTTGAATTAGAAAAATGATTACCTGCAATTATTGACAGAGATAATAGTTGAGGGATAAGCTGCTATCTGTTGTTACCAGCACGCAGTGGAAATCTGCGCTCAAAGTTTGCTTTCAATAAACATACCCTTGAAAGGTGGGATTACCTTGATTTTTTAAAAAGTGCAAACCATGTGCATAACTGACCATAATCAAAGGTTACAAATAAACCCCTGATTATGCGGCAGGGAAATGCAGCCGACAGTTAACTGTATGAGCATCTGTCTGCTGGACAAGAGATGATAACCTCAGGTGATCTCAACGGTTATTATGACCCTTTTTAGCTTTTATCACTGGGTGGATCCATATTAACCACCCCGTCATTAACATGCATGATAAGCTCAGAAATGTTGAGCTGTTTGGTTCAGAATGTTTCCTCAGAGCAGACAAGTAACTATCAGCGAAAGTAATTAATGAAGGTGGAGACCTTCAAATGAGGTGCACAAATCCCCTAAACCTGCTGTTGTCTGTTTGCCTCGTGTGGCTTGGTCTGGGTGTACACATGCATATATTCACACATGACAGTTTTCTCTGTCACTGCTCTTTTAGTAAAAAAATTGTCTCTGTAAAGAAGTAATCCAAACTTTTAACAATATCTTATATCACAAGCTCAAAGATCTGGCTCTCAATGATAGAATAACAAACATGACGGGAGCTGATTATAATTAATGCATTTCTCTCGGGTATTATTAATGTTGCTTTTACAACATTATTATCACCTTTTATCTACACTATTCAACACATTAGTTATTTATAGGTGGCACTAAATATTTAATTTTACTTAACAGATTTTCTTCTAACAAATCACACTGTTCTTGTGGTCATCCACATCTATATTTAAGATGGATCAGATGAGTGTTTTGCTCCTTGTTCCACTCATGCGTAGCTAATCTGACCTGGACTGGTGTGGCTTGTTTGTCAGAAGGATGTCAGCAGCATCACAATGAATAACAGTCAGATTAGCCCGGCGTTCATACCCAGCAGTGCAAGCCATAGGCTCTGAAAACAGTCTGTACTATTCTGATAATGGGCTGAACGTCATCATGACATATATTAAAGTTAACTGTTGGCCAAAACAAGGAACAGTATAAGGCTAAAACTAGCTTTAACTTAGATTTATTTAGCATAGGATTGCCTATTTTTGTCTCCAACTAAAGCTTGTGCCACAGAGCTCTAATGATAGATTTATTGGTAAAGCAGGCAGTTTTTCTGACGATGGTCATTTCTCAGCTTGGAGTTAGAATTTGATTAAAGTGTTCTGGGTTGCCAGGTTGACTCATCCTGCAGTGGTACCAAGCTCACACGGGATGCTCTGTGTAGCTTTTTACTGGAAAGCAGTTTGTCTAACACCCACAGACAGTGGGGGGTGTGGATGTGTGTGACTGCTGAACCTTTTTTCATTTTATTTCTCTTTACATCTCATCTTCTACAGTGATCCAGGGAGGCCCTCTTGACAACCCCTACAGGCTAAAACAGTTTCACTTCCACTGGGGCGGAAAGGGCTGCCATGGCTCTGAGCACACTGTCGCAGGAAATAGCTATGCTTCTGAGGTCAGTGTCACGGTATTTCACCGTGTCAGCATTTAATCACCAAATCACAGAATAACCTATTTTTGACTGTAGTGTAGAAAGGTATACGTTAAGCTTTGATGCTTAAGATTACCATATTTTGCCATCTGTGTAACAATGGCATATGTGACTTGATGTATTACATTTAACTATAAAAGCTATTTCTGTTTCTTTCTCTTTTTCCTTTCTGCTATTTGTCCCTCTAGCTTCATTTAGTACATTGGAATGCTGTCAAGTACAAGACCTTTGGGGAGGCGGCAACAGCTCCAGACGGCCTCGCTGTCCTCGGCATCTTTTTGGAAGTAAGATGTTTCTCTTATTTTCTTTTAATGCACATTATGAATTTGCTGACAAAATTCCAGACGTGGAAGGTGTTTTCATAAGGTTGTAGAAGTTATAAGAGAAAAATGATTAGTCACAATGCTGCGTTGTGTTTAGCTTTAGTGCTGTTATGATCACCGTCACCAGTGTTGTGGTGCTGCAACCTATGTTTTTGATATGTGTAAGCTTCAACAAAAATGAAGACTTGTGATATTTTGTACATTATATACGAGTAAATATTTGATATTCCTTCCTTCCGCTAGTCGCATATCAAATTCAAAAGCGATCTTGTGTGTTATGTAAGACAGGTGACGACCATAGATGGCTCCACATGATAACTGACGCTCTGTACACCGTGAAGTTTAAGGTGAGCTCCACTGGATTTTATTACCTGTAAGATTCTTGTGTTTTATGACCTGCTCTTAGAATCAGTGACGCTTTATAAAAGCCGTTGTCTTTTTATTTCTGCTACAGGGCAGTGTTGCAGATTTTAAAAGTTTCAACCCCAAGTGCCTCATGCCCAGCAGCCTCCACTACTGGACCTACCTGGGATCACTGACCACACCCCCCCTGCACGAGAGCGTCATCTGGATCGTCGTGAAGGAGCCAATCACAGTGTCGGAAAAACAGGTGTGTGTTGCACATGTGTTCCTTTACTAGATGCCAGATTTTCAGCACGTAAAACACTGTAGTAGTTACTTTTATTATCCCTGGTCATGTTGCACAGCCATTCATACACAGCATTAAACCCAATCCAGTAATGGGCAACCTCTCTGGCACAATATCTATTTCCTTGACTACAACTAGATCTACCACCAGAGGCATCTACAGTTTGTTAAAAGTTTAAAATATATATATATATATTATAAAATATATATATATCAATATATTCAAATCTTAAACAAGACAGTGATATGATTTAAAACAAAATAGACATTATATTTTCTTTATTCCAACTGCACATGGATGTATTTCAGCACTTTAGAGTATCTCTGATCATTTCATATATTTGTTGTAGCCAATGATCTGAACCCATATTTCTCTTATCTCTCAAAATGTGTAGTATTTAAAGGTTTAAAGGTTTCTGATTTTAAATAACAGTTTATACCTGGAGACATGTACTGGTATACTTTAGCTGTAAGTCAGTGGAGCTCAGCTGATGCTGCAGTTGATCAGTCAGTTGTGACATCCATGTTTCCTGGCCTGCATAATGTTTGGCTATGCTCCGCTAGGCTGCAAAGGCCCATTGCCTCCTTTGTTGTCAATCCAAAATTGAGCATATATGCTAGGTTTAACTAGTTGTGGGGGTGGGGGTTTACCTCTTCGCTGTAGCATGTCCAGATATTTAGTAGGTATGATGCTTTATTTAAAAACCAAAACAAGAGAGAGCATCATACATGGGGGATGCCATGTGTAGGGTTGACTTGTTTTTAGCCACCCCGTCTTTGCACTGAATCTAATCAGAAAGTTAAGGTCCGTTAACTCCAGGTTCATGACAAGTTAAGCTGACTAACTGGATGTCTGCAGCACATGCCCTCCAGGTCCCTCTGTGAGCCGGCCCTGTGGCGACTGCTGCCAGCCTCTGGATTATACTCGCACACATTTTTAACTCGAGGACTGTACGAGAGGAATCGGGAGTTATAATGACGGTGGCACCTTGGATGTAGCCAGGAGCGATCTGTCTGTAAGGCCATGTGTGTAGCATAGCTGGGGGTGAGGCTTAAGCTAGGCAACTGGCTTCACAACCTAGGACTCCAGTCTCAAGCCTTTGATCCCCTCCAGCTGATTATCCTGATGGATGGATGGCTGGGTGTGTGCAGGGCTTTAATTGAGAAATGCTTGCATGGAGACCCAGCAGGGAAAAGCCGTTGCATAAGAGGGTATTATTTTGTTTTTCATTTTCCCTCATAATGTTAGACATAGAACTGGATAGGAAATGCCAAAAAAGAGCGTTACGTGTTGCCTGTTTACATTTTTTTAAAGGTGCATAAAGAATATATCTGGTAATATTCAATGTAGTAGGTAGGGACAGATAAATGTATTGTTGGTTTTGGTCTTTTGAATAGGATTGTTGAAAATAACCAGTCCCACCAGTGTCTGGTCCAGAGCTAATGTTTTGAACCGAACCTGTTTCACAAGAGAAATGTAATTAATTTGCAAAAATATAAGGGGGAAATTCTCTTTCTGTCTTTCCAATGCAGCTGGGCAAGTTGAGAACACTTCAGTTCACCGGAGAGGAAGAGGATCAGAGGACACGCATGGAAAACAACTTCAGGACTCCCCAGCTTCTCAAAGGCAGGAAAGTGCGTTCCTCCAATTAATGAGACCCTGACAGATCTGAAGTCGTAGACAACAAAGGCTCTTTTTGGCGACAGTAAATGCATTGATTTGATTGTACTTGTATTACCTCATGATTGCTCATCCTGAGGATCTCTGATTTACTTTGTACAGAAGAGTAATTCTCATCACTGCCAGCACATTGAGACCTATGTGTCCCTCTTCTGGTCAGAAGCTTCAACGGCAGAGTGAGGAATCAGTTTTTGAATGTTATAGGGAAAAATAAAAGGGATGTCATGAAGCAATATTATTATATTAACTCTTTGCAAGTTTGTAATTTGACTAATATGTTCTATTTGTGATATTTTCATATTATAATAACAAGCTATATGTTAGTGAAGATTTAAATGTTGGATGCGTTGCAAAAGCAAGCTCTTGTAAGGTGCTATCATATGTAACTATTATATAATATGGCAGACTGGTATCATACCAGTCTGCAACTCTGCCGTCTGCAGATTCACAGCCCTGCCCTCCTTACTGATCCTGATTGATCCCTGTTGATCCAGCTCATTGCTGGTGGATTCCCAGTCCCTGTGTCCATAGATCCCTTTCAGTCCAACAATCCCAACTGAAGGTGCTCTGTTTGTCCATGACGTGGGGCATGAAAGTCTCTGGTCCTTTAGAGCTCAAGAGACTTGAGATATTGGTCCCGAGCAGGTTGATCTCCCTTGGGAGAGTTATGGCAGCTTTGTCTAATGCAGGTCCTTATTTAGATAGACCCAGATTTTTACTAATGCAGAGATAAACTTATTTTGTTCCAATACAATAAACGCACAAATGAAGAATGGCACCTCAGTTATATTTGTTTTATGTTGTTAATGTGAAAGAACATTAAAATTTGAAATTATGGGTGGTTTGAATATTTATTTAATGATTCAAAATCATATGATGTTTGCTGAATGAAATAACTTCCCAGAATCCCAGAGTGACATTTAAATATACAGAAACAAGTTTTTCTGTATATGATCATTTGGAATAATCTAGTCTTTGTTTTTCTCAACCACACACGGCAGATTTCTGATCTTGTTTTATTTTTTGTTTTTTCAAAACCCCAAAAAACGCACACGGCAGGTTGTTGACAGAAGAGAACAAGCATTGTTGATTTCTTTCTTTAAGCTGCTATAACTGAACCTTGCACCTGGTATCCACAATAGGATTTGAATCCAGGAGTCATTCAAGCAAATGTTTAAACTCACTCTTAATGATCAGAAGTAGCACTTCTGGGCTCAAGGTAATTAGTAGCCAGGTTGTAGCCCAGAGGGATGAAGGACGGATAGATGGAACACAGACTGTGATCACAGTCAATTATTTACTACCTGTTTAAATTGAGCCAGTTTTATTACGCTTTTAAATTCAGCATGCCAGTGTTTTAAAGGTAATAATATCAATAGACTTGTATTTTAATAAATCCACATGGGTGTGGCTGTAATGTGGAGGGAGGCCATTAATCCTGTTTGCTCCTCTACCTGTGTTTATTTCTTGGTTTTCTGAACGGGACAGATAGAGAAAGAATTTCCTTGTATAAACAAAAAAAGACAAACACAAATTAATAACTTTATATGAATGAATATGACAATGTCATTGCATTCAATCTGAGAAACAGTTTCACATTCACATTTGGATTTGGAATCATTAAGGAAAGCATAAGAAACATCTCATATTTCTGTCATTTTTGCTATTCAGCTAGAGTTTAGAGTTTTGACAGTGGGAAGTATGTAAAGTATAATTTGAACACCAAATCTTAAAGTCTTTGGCTTCAACATGTGCCTACAATATTTGTCCAGCAGATGGCAAGATTGAAGTTTATTTTCAGACTAAAATCCTAGATTGTGTATTTGTATCCTGGTATTTTAATGATAATTGTAAGAAATGATTTTAACTGAAATCAAGATTAGGTAATGTAATTTAATTTAACAGATCTAAATTCAGCAAGGTCTGTCAAAGATTGGATTGTGATAAATCCTAATATTATCAATCTGAACTAGCCTGAGTTTTTAAAATGTGGGCCCGGATGTAGCACAAGGAAACCACATAATACAAACTTTTACATTAAAACATAATACGACACTATTTATTCAATTACAATTTGAACACATTTAATTAGAGGACAATTGAGTTTATTGACATCGTTATGCATTGTGCTGACATTTTAATAGTTATTTTCTCTCACGGACAAATTTTTATTATATTCACATTTTTTAATAATGATGTTTTTGTGTTTTTTGCACAATGCATTCATCTTGTGTAGGTCTTCCTGTAGGTGGCGGCATCTACTGTCTGTTTTACCACATGCAGCGAGAACTCTGGTCTGCCTTTTGCCAGACACATGGATTTAATTTTAAAAAAGTAAAAATAAACCACAAGCATCTTGAATGCACGGAAATGGCTTCAAGTGAAAATGTTGTATTTCATAGAAAATGGCTGACTACAGCTGTAACACATATCTTAAATCCAAAGAGACAGCATTTTATTTGCTATCAGTAACACTTGACCTTGCCTTTGTCCGCCCTTCATGCCACTATGTAAGTATTGTTTAAATCAAGAGGTTGCATTACCCCGTCGTGTTTCATTTCCATTATTTGCTGATGGCTGTGGAAAAAAACAGTTTCTGGTTAATGAATAAAGAATGAAAGTGGGTGTGAGTGAAGTATATTTAACACATGTTTCTGAATAATCCTTCCAAAATAGCACCAGGGAGCTTAATTGAGACTGAGAATACCTGAGCGGGCACATCATCCTCAGCCACAATCGATGTGCCATGAAATATAATATCACAGTCAGGCCTCAGAAATAGAGTCAGTCACATGTATTTTTAGCATCAGGATATCTACTTGCTTGTTGTAGTGATTTTTCCCAGACACAGCAACATCTGATCAACTATGAAATACAAACCTGCAGGACAAACAAGCAGCAGAAAAATCTGCTGGTCAGACAAAAGAATTAAGTTTTTGAGAGAATGGCTAAATGATTATTGTGATTGATGAAAAGATGATGAATACATATAAATTACTGCATAGAGATTCAGAGTGACCTTATTCACTGGTCCTTTCAGCACAATACCTAAATATTGTTAGAGAGCACAGGCAATTTTACATTCCATCACTGTTGAGGGCATGAAGTCTGAAATATGAAGGCATTTACAGGACAGAAGGAGATTAACGTAAATGCTACTGATTTGCATTATGGGAAGTGTAGGATCCAGTATTTTAGAGCTAAGTAAAAAATCTTGACCTCTGCTGTTTTGTGTTGACCCCTAACCTTATAGTGGGGGGGTACCAAAATGCCCTAGAGCCCCTTTAAGGGACGGCAAATCATAATTCGATTTTATTGACAGTCCTGAAGCTGGAAAGGATCAAACCACATATTCCACTAAAACCACAGTCACGACTTCATCTGAACCAGACTTCTGTATCTAGCCTTCTAATCTCACGGTTTCTATGACGCCACAGTCCTCAGATACTCATCTGTTTCAGCAGTAAAGCCGCAAACGGGGACTGCACTTCTAAATCCTTTTAAGTTTTCCAATATTGTCAAGGACAGAGACTCTATACGGCAATCAGGGGACAAGACCAACGGTGCAGTTGCCATGGATACAAACAGCACATGTAGCACAACACAATTGTTGGCCAGCTCATATCTTCCCTACTTGTCTAAGAGCCCGTGATCCATCGCAATCACCCTGTCAGAAAATAAAACCATAGTACCAAAATATCTGACCCTTTTTTCCCTTGAACACCTCTCTAATGACACGTGTGTTTCTGTGTTCATTAGGGAGCTTTATTTAGCAGCAGGTTATCTATTTTTCAGTGAAAGGGCCTGTGATGTCCAACTTATTCTATCCACACTCACACCACCTGTCTATCCTGGATGCTGACAGATGCCTTCACCCAGGTTCATGGTTGGGGTTTTAAGGTTCAACTGTAACAACAATATACACCTTTTATAGGTTGTGTATATACACCCAATACCATTAAGGGTGTCAGGCAGTGGCCTTGGTTCACAGAGTGGATTATAAATCACAGCAGAGAAGAGGAGATGAGGTTCCTTCTCCTGGACACTCTGTTGGTGGTCTGTTATGATAATTAAAGAAAACAGAGCTTCTCCGTCAGGGGAGGGGGGTCGGGGTCTGTAATTCTATACTCTGCTGTCAACTTATATACCATAAAGGCTTTGATCTATGGACTATATTTCAGATAATATCTGATAGCTGCCTCTGGCCTTGCTATTTGGGTTTTGGCCTTATCTGTCATATACCTACTGTAAATGTTTATTGAGACGCTGACACTCAGTTTGGGAGGTACGACAGTCACACCCTGACCCCCTGACATCTGATCTTGACAGTGTGGGCTTACCCAGCATTGAGTCATGACATATTCTGAGTGGGCAACAGACACCTACATGGTCTTCAGGGAACTCATCTGACTTTACATGGTGACCCTTAAAGCCACTTGAGTCAATCCAAGATCTCAGTGTTTGGACAGGGTGTCTATAGCAACACACACAGTCAGCGCTGTTTCACGGCTCAGTCAACCCCCTGTTTATTTCAAACACCTCTGGTTAAAATCAACTCACACATTTGGCTGGCTGAATAGATACATAATAATGTCTGCAGGAGACTTAAGAATCAGAGCTTTATATCCAGGTTGGCGACCATTGCCAGTACTGAGTATTGGCATGATACATTTCAAAGGCGTCTATTTTGGCATCAGTGCAGATTTTTTTTTAAAGTGTACCATTGAGCTGACACATTATATTAACTACATTAAAATGCCACCGTCAACCATTTATTTTGAATGACTGTGATCATAAGACAGCCTGTTTTGGTGTGACCTCTCAGAGGCTTTTTGAGAACTTAAAAGACTTGCCTGTGAGGCTTAATTACACACGGTGATGCTTTAAGCTAAATGTTTGCATGTTAACATGCTCACAGTGACAATGCATGATCATTTCTTGTAACATTTACCAGATACATCATATTAGTTTTACTTTAAGCATGCGCTGAACACACATAGCTCAGCTGAGGCTGATGGAGTTGAATTTTTTGCATTTATCTTAAACCAAAGAATTTGGCAAATTGAAATTTTGACCAAATGGCGGTGCTAGAGAAAAAGTTAAGGGATCAATTATTACAAGTCTTTCTGAGGGGAACATGAATCCATCCACATTTCTGCAATCCATCCAATAGTTGGGGACTGAAAACTACAAATGTTAATCTACTGGTGGTGCTAGAGGAAGAGTCAGGAGATCACCAATGTCAGTAAGATCATCATCTTCTGAGGACCATAAATCAAGAGGACCAAAATGCGCCCATCCATCCAATAGTTTTTGAGGTATTTCAGTCTGGATCAAAATTGAGAGACAGACCAACATTGTGATTCATATAGCCATACCGCTAGCCAGGCTAATGGCAAATGTTTGATTTTGCAAACACTGCTACGATATTACAAATAAAGTGGAAAAGGACACATCCAAAGCTTTTTTTAAATTTCCTCCCCAGAAACTAATTAATGAGTGATCTGATAAATGAATGGGTCTGACTGGGATTTACCCATGTGATCATCTCTCTGTCTGTCTCTCTGGATTGTCTCCAAAAACATCACAGGCCTTTGGCCGGTTTGAACCATCCCGCATCTGCTATATGCTACAATTCCCACAACCAACCACAGCCGACACATTCAAGTCAGAGGGGTCAGTCATGCACCCAGAAGCGTCACAAGTTTCCAAGATCCCTATCCCCAAGCCCACTGGGTCATAAATAGTCCCTGTTAGCCTTTTATAAATCAGAGTGTTTCTATAAAAAGCCTTTGGCTGACCAGAAACCTGGGCTGAAGCCACATCACCCTATCTTTAGCTTTATTTATGTCCTGGTGTTGACAGCGCCACTTGCAAGCTTTCCAGTCACCGTTCAATAGGTCACATGTGTGCCGAGCCCTCGGCCCGATGTTGGAAAGCACCGTGGAGTAAAAACGGTAATCAGTGGGCCTACAGTGCTGGCCAGCATGCATCCTTTACAGAAACAAACCGCCTAACAGCTGCTGAGTTAACGGCTTGATGATTCTTGCCCTCAGATTCTTTCCATCCACTTAGTGTTTATGGAGCTCTCATCTGATGACAGATAAGCCAGTCCACTACTGTGAAATGATGATTAGCTTTATGTCACATGACAATAACTATTGTTACACGAGGGCTGCAAAAATAGAAGGAACCATAACTGTGGCTTTCTTCGACTAACGTCACCGTCTTGCTCATCTTTGTTATTCACTGCATTCAAGCTCATTCTGAGCCATTATGAGCTAACTTCTTAATCAGCAGTTCCAAAAAGCAGACAGTATTATCAGAAATCTTAGTTTCTATCACAAAATAAGACATGAAAAGAGGAATGGATGAATACAGGATGAATCTAGGGCAAGCACAAAGGACCTGAAGTAGACAATCATGTGTGGCCCTGCAGTTAAAGTGAATGAAACAGATATATTCCAAATGTTAAACAAGGTAGTTAGATGAGTCATTCAGTGTATTTAAGTTATTCTGACAGAAATGTGTGGAGATTATAGATTGGATGTATTTGCAGGAAAAGTGACTCACTGGTTACATTGCTTTATTCTTTTATTTTTGGTTTATTCAATTTGACATATTGTTTCCTGGTGTTGGTGTATCTCCCCTCTACCCCAAAGCATGCTGGGATAGGCGCAAGTTCCCTGTGACCATGAAAAATATGACAGACAATGACTGCAGTGGATGAAAGGCAGCAAAACACACTGCACAAGTTATAAAATCTATTAAAATGTACAACACAATGCCACAATGTAACACATATGTAATTGTAATAAACACCTCACCCTAAGCCTCCAGATCCAAGGTAAATAACAAACTGCCAAAAGTGTAGAGATGTTACATCTTTGCAGCTTGCTTATAGAGTTGTGACCTGGACAAACTGACTGAGATGTCAGTTTATGGCAACATCCTAATGTTCAATGGAGTCTGAAAAATGTCATTTCATTAAAATAATAAAGGGGACAATGCAATGTATTCTTGGGGCCATCTCTGTATACCTCATCTGTAAATCCACTTACAACATTAATGTGGTAATACAAGACATGATCCCTCTGCAAGAAACTAAATATAAGCGTTTGAGCATACTGTTTCTGTGAATGGCCTGCAACAATCTTTTAGGACTAGTAGATTGGTCTTAATGGGCCTAGTAAGCTAATTATGTTTGTTCTAAGCTCCCTCTTGTTTTAGGTTGGATGGGTGGGAATAGATGGGTATAGAATTTGTTTATGCGTAGTATGTTTACGTATTTAGCATCGTAGCATTTAGCATCCCTGGGATTTAGTGAAAAATTACTTAATTTAATTAAGGATGTTTCTTAAGATAAAAAAAAGAACTAGAGAATATGATTTTCCCCCAAACGTGGTGGACAAACACTTCATTAAGATGCACCTTTAAACACACTGTATATGACTGTATAGACACGGTATAGAGTGACCAATCAAACAGTACTGCTTAAAAGGGCTAAAACTCTTTTGGGAGTCTGGGATCCATCTGCTCTGTACACCTCACATTAAAGGAAATTCTGAGGAAGACTGTGCGTGTCACTACTCCTCCTCAGCCTTTCCTCTTCTTCCTCTCTCCTCCTAACACCTCGCTCATGTGTTTTGTCGAGAATATTTCAGAGCAGAGTTTGCCCACACAAGGACAGCAAGGTCTCATTTAGAGTGAACAGAGACGGTGTAGGTGGACTGTGTGTGTGTGTGTTGTTACTCTCCTCACAAGACTCACAGCATTGTTACACTAAAAGCCCCGGAGCTTACAAATGTGGGGGCCGCATGTCTTAATGTACGAGGGCCTGTTGCTCTTTCAGTGTCTCCGTGAAATTATTATTTTAACCAATGTGGTGAAACGCTGGTCATCGTTTCTATTTATAATCCCCTATTGAACATGGCATTGTATCTGTGTGGAGTCTGAGGGGCGCAATCATGCAAATGCTTGTGCCAAGACGGAGATGTGTCAGAGCTGGTGGATGATGTGTGTGGGAAGAGTGATTGGGACATTTTTTTATGTAATTATTTTGCTGCTAATGAGCAGTTTCTGCTCCTGTCACTTATCAGGAGATGTAGGTCTGAGGATGATCTGCTGCAGCTTTCCTCTTTATTACAAGTATTTTTATAAGACGAAGACCATTTCCTCCTAAACGTAAAATAATTATGATCTTGAGGTGAGACTCAGTTTCCAATCTCAAGAAAGAACAGACAAAATGGACAAAAAGTGATTGAAAGAAAATAAAAATTTCAACATCAAAAATACTAAAATGTTATGGCAGCTGCTGATGAAGTTAATGTGGTCGGCTCGAAAGCTCAAGAACAGCCACTGACTGGATTGTTTCTTTTGTAATCAAAGATGGAGTATTCCTTATGAATGTGGTTGAGTATTCAGCAACAAGTGACATTGAAATATTATAATGTGGAATTTTACCCAAGTGAAAAGATACACAACGGCCTTTTATGTTACCATAGAAACGGTTTGCTGGGTAATAAAATCAGGTTGGGGATAAAAGATGACGATAAGAAAGCTAATTTTCATCTCCTTTGTTTCCTTTTCCTGACAGACTCATTAAATGTTCTTTTACACGAGATAGAAGAACAACATGTACAGTGTATTTAGTGTCATAGAAGAGTTTTTCATAATGCTTTCATCAGCACCTTCTGGATATTGTATCATTCACCTCTGTCCTATCCCTGATATGAACCTTTTGTGATCCCCTCTTTCATGGTCCTCTCCAGTTGTGCAGCGCACTTTGCTCAGCGCCTCCATCACTTTCACATGGCTTTTTTCACAAGTGCTGTGTGGAATATATCAAAGCAATAATCATTCATAATATCTTTGTTCTGTTGTCCTTCAGTTTGATGAATTGAGTTGTAATAAATTAATTAAAGGACAAGCCTGGTGATATGTTATGTTTTTCTTATTGCCATCAAATCACATGAAATGTATCAAACTAAAAAATAACTGATACAACTAACCAGTATTACCTGAGAGGCCAAAGTCGCTTGAGGGAGCTTTTTGGACACTATATAGGCAGCTGTAGCTTAGGAGGTAGAGCGGCTCATCCATTAATTGGAAAAAATTGGCTGTTTGATCCTCCAGTTGAAGTGTCTTCGGGCATGATACTGTATTCCAAACTGAGAGGCTGTGCAATAAGTATATGCATGTCTGTGTGCTTTGTGGTCGTAGGACTAGAAAGTCGCTATATAAATGGCCATAAAGTCTATGTATATAAATATATATGTATATATAAATATATACAGAGAGAGAGAGTCCATATAGTTCATTTTGGGCCAATGTACTTTCTATTGTTCTAAATACTTGCAAGAGCACCAAATCCTGAGCTGCAAATATTCCTCTTTATTACTACTGCTTGCTAAAAACCACAGTGCCCTGGTATTTCAGGAACAAAACTGAAAGTATAGATCGATGACAATTTTTTATAAGAATAATAGAATATTGCCAATATTATCATTTAAGCACATTTATATTCATACTATGGTCAAACTCACAGTGTGAACAAATGTCCAGGTATTTTTACAAAAAAGAGTCAAGAATCACAGATTGGGAATGAATGGAATGTCACACAAAACATGTTGCTATTTGTTTATCAGTCAGTGTAGTCATGTTAGGGCAATTGTCTGAGATTTATTGTTACAGACTAGGAATTTCAATACTATAATTTATTAACATGATATCCATAATTAAAGAAATAGGGGAAGGGAGGCAGTGGGGGTGCAGATGGGGTTCAATTGTTCACTAAATAGTGCGTTTGTGTTTAAATAAAGAAAATAAATTATGATTTTTTTTGTCAGAAATAAATAGGAACAAATCAGATTTATCTAGATATACATCTTAACAAAATAATCATTTATAAACTGATTTTTTTGTGAACACCTCATTTCTCATGAATTTATGAAAAACTCGAAGAAATGTAATCAAGCATGATTAATAATTCGTCATTCCGTAATGATTGACTTTAGAGCTGATCTACCACTGAGCACTTTTGAAACTCCACATATTAGAGGACAAAAGCAACGTTTTCTCAGTGCAGTGTAGCAGAGTCTGATTCGCTTTTATGTGCTTATATACCAGCTGCTTCTGCAAATTGTTGATTTCCTGCTTCCTGTCTTGATGGCCTGAAATGTAAGAGTGATTACAGTATCTGAATTTCCATAAATAGAAGAAATGACGCAAGTACTCTGTCAAATGTCCATTTCATGTGACAAGCAGTTTGAACTGTTTTCCTGTCCAGGATATCAAATTACTGCATTGAACGAATAAAAGAAAATAAGAGAAAGGACTGTGACCCTTTGTTTTTTAGGGCTTTATCTCTACAGATTTCAATTCTCATGTGTCCCAATGAGCAATTCTGCTGCACACAAAAACCTCTCTTTACTTGGTGGTTGTAATGCTAAACATAATAAATAGGATTTTTACAAGTGACAGTGAAACAATAGAGAATATAATCTTCCAAGAGTTTAACATGTTAAGAGAATATAAATGTATTTAAAATCTGCTTTTGTATAAAGAAAGTATTCAGATCCTTTCCTTTAAGGTGCAATTTGGAATACTAATTGAGAATACCAATGAACATGTTGTCAAATTTGGCTAATATCTCTTCACATCCCCTATAGCTGTCCTTTCTGTGTGCGCTGAAAAAAAATTACATACACAGCTCTGGTAATGTAAATTGCAAACAAACAATATAGAAATACTCCATTACGAGTGAAAGTCCTGTCTTGCAAATGTAACTTAACTTAAGAGAGCTAAAAGTCCTTCAAGTATCAAAAGTAAAAATCCTCTTAAAATGCCTCAATCACCCACTGTAAGTGTAAACATTATAAATCATATTATTGGATTATTATTATTATTACTGGTTGCATTATGGTGTAATTAGCGGGGAACTATCAAATATACTGTTAGATAGTACACTCTATAACAATGCATCATATTTTATAAAGTCATCATATGTTTTATAATTAGTTCCTCTGTCAAATAAATGATTTGGAGCAAAAAGTACACTATATGGTCGAATAGATTTATAAATGAAAAGTAAAAACACATGTCAAGTCCCATCACCTAAAATGTGTACTTTAGTACAGTACTTGAGTTCAAATACTTTTTACTAATAAGAAACTGGTTTAATAGCTTCTCATGATGCCTGTGACAGCGCTGTGTGAAGCCATGCAATGTTAAACCTTATTTTAAAGTTGAGGGAAGACTGTATTGTGCAGTATTTTCATTAATTTCCTTTGCAATGACGAGCACATTGAGTGAAGTTTCTGCTAGATTGACTGAGCACATCAGTCACAATCAGTCACATAACGCATCCCTGACTTGTGTTGTTGCTTTGCAGCGCCATTCCTGTCAGTGAATCAGTTTATTGTACAGTGGAAAGCCCTAACAGCCCCTGCACTTACTCAACTGCCAGTAATTGCAGGCAATTTGTATTAGTCAAACATTGTTTACTAAAAGAGCAGGAGATGCGGGAACAACTAAGAGAAAGTCCCGACACGCTGCAGGTCATTTATGCAGCATTTGTTGAGGTCATTTCAAATGGAGCATGTCCATGACTTTAAACTTTTAAGATTTAAGTAAAATATCAACAGGAAGCAGACGTCCTACATGCTCCTCTGCCTTTGTTGATGGGAGTTTTATTCCACAGTTATTCAAATTAAATTTGTAATTTGTATGCTCATAACAGGCTGCACGGTGGTGTAGTGGTTAGCACTGTCGCCTCACAGCAAGAGGGGCCCGGGTTCAATTCCCGGGCTAGACAACCTTCTGTGTGGAGTTTGCATGCTCTCCCCGTGTGGGTTCTCTCCGGGTTCTCCGGCTTCCTCCCACAGTCCAAAGACATGCAGCTTAGGTGCATTGAAGACTCTAAATTGCCCGTAGGTGTGGATGTGAGTGTGAATGGTTGTCTGTCTCTATATGTCAGCCCTGTGACAGACTGGCGACCTGTCCAGGGTGTACCCTGCCTTCGCCCATTGACAGCTGAGATCGGCTCCAGCACCCCTGCGACCCTTAACTGGATAAGCAGGTTACGGAAAATGGATGGATGGAATGGATGTAATGTATGGACATACCACAAGTCACTCTTTGACAAACAATGAACAGTTCTCTCACAGAGTCGTTGTCCTCAGCCTCTGAATAGATTTGTATCACGACAAATACAAATTGGATTTTGTGCCTAAACTCTTTAAATCTCACAACATCTAACAAGATAGAGATGCTCAACCTGATTAAATAGGTATCCGACCGGGACAGTTTGTAATGCCTTTTGTTATTTAACCTTCAGTTGACCTTTGCCTGATGAGCATAGGGAAAAAAAGAGGGGTTAAGCTTGCGCTGATGTCAAATTGGCACTTTTAGATACCAGACGATTATGGAGGGTGAAGTCCTTCCAAGGAAGCAAATTTCTAATTTACTGTATTTTAGATGTGATTTGGCAGCAGGAACTGTTGAGTGTTTTTTGTTGACTCAAAACAAAACACTGTGATCCACTTTTGGGACTAAAAATATACATAATGAAAAAATAATAAGTATGTTTTTGGAAGTGTCTTTCTGTTACAGCAACAGTTCTACATTATAGTAATTATGCTTATTCGCTTTCGAGTTTGATGCGAAGATCAATACCACTTTCATGTCTGCGCACTAAATATGAAGCTGGAGCCAGCAGCTGGTTAGCTTAGCGTTAAGATCCATAATGGAGACAGGCCAATGATTCACTTGCCTGCATGGAATGGGACATGGACTTTCTACCACTTGGAGACATGTGTGATCTTTCCCTAAGCTAACCTGTGTCATATATATGATAAAATGTCCAGCAGCAGTCCTGATACACAGGAAGCTCTGACAGCTGCAGATGGGAAAACTGTCAAATTTGGAGACAAAGTAAAACACTAATACTCACAGGCCATCTTAAAACAAGTCATATATATGATAAAAAAAGTCCTGATAGCTCTGACACTGTGGAGGGAAACAAGCAGACAAAAGAGAAAAGGGGGGGGAGGGATTAGGAAAAATACTTGTCTGTGCCGGTAACCAAGCAATGGAAAACCGGCCAGTCGCTTGGGGAAAACCGTCCACTGCTTCACTGTTCCTGTCCCCGAGCGTCTGTCCATATGTGGTGAATTATCTATCATTTCTAAAGCTGCTTGGAGTGATTGGAAATCTGGCCCCTGTGTCTCTCTGTTGCCCTGCACCCCCAAGTCAGCCATCTGAACAATCTCTGTCCTTGGAGGATCTGTTGGAACACATCAAGGCTAAAGTTGGAGGTTCATTACCTCCCTAATGTAACACTTGACCCAATGTCTCAAGTTTTTCCCTTCCCTTCTGCTCTCTCATCCCTTTCCTGGTCCTCTTCAGTGTTCTTTTCTGTTACTTGGAGCTGTGTTGCTTTGATTGGAACAGCTAGCCGGAGATATAAATAGCTCAATATAAATGGGCAGTGGGTGCGTAGGCTATCATCGGCGTTGTCTGTATATTTGGTGAGTCATTGCACATTGAAATGGCCAGTTGAGTGAGCGTCTAGCCTTGACACACATGTATTTGTAACAGTGAATATGTAAATGTGGTTTCACCAAATTTTAGCTCCATTGTTGCTGAATTCTTTTCCTTTGTTTCCTGCCTGCTAGCACAGAGACTATAAGCAGCTGAAAATATGTTTGTTTGCTAGTTTACTTCACAACAGTCTACAAATGTGGGAGGATAAAAAAAGAAAGATACAGCTGCTAACCTTCACACAGATGAGGCCTGCTCTTGTGTACGTCATCATTTTTTCCTCTCTGTGATTCTTTGCTCTATTTTAAAAATACCTTAACATTTGTTCATACTGATGAGTATGAACATATTTTGGCTAATCTTTTACTGACTACAGTATTATGTGTACATTTAAATTCTTGTTTTTATACGTGATAGTCAATATCGTAGCAATAGTATAGTTGTCTCTTGCTAGCCAATTTGGGTTAATAGGCCTTTTTCAGGGAATACTGTACCTTGACATGTCACAGTAGGAAAAGCACGGATGTAATTAATACAATGAATAATGGCTAAGTTTGATTAAGTGTCTTCAGTTTCAGGGTCCTGGTAATCTTCTTGGCTTACTCAGACACTTGAATATAACAGAGCTCTCATTAATGATATCAATAATACCTGTGCTTTTACCAAATACACAAGGGGATGCAGCAGGATGGTTTTTTGCGATTTATTAAAGAAAATGGTTTACAAGCTGGAAATCCACTGGTAGGTAAATATTGGCAGTCAAGCAGCAGGTAGTGGGTAGCAGGCATAAAACAGGGAAATCCAAAAGAATGGCAGCAGGGAATAAACTAGAAGTACAAAGCACTGGGAGAACTGGGAAACAAGAACATTGCTTACTGGGTCAGACTCTGATGACCTGAAACTGAAACAAGGAAATCACACAAACTAAATACGCAAGGAACTAATTAACTGATGTAACACAGGTGTGGAGGAAAACAGGCGGGTAACAAACACAAAGACAGGAAGTCAAACAAGACTGGACACAAGAGGAGAGGACTTTCAAACTAAAACTGGAAACAAACCAATACAAAAATCCCAGCTTTGGGTTTATGTTAAAGTTCCTCTTAAAGGGCTGTCATATTGCACTTAGAGCTACATTGGTTAATTGTGGGGCACTGCAAAAGAGAAGAACTGCGAAAACGCAACAGACAGTCTTGTTGCATAATCAATTTATCTAGTTAATGTGTTAGCAATCAGCTACACAATCAGACATGGATTAATATTATCATCCCATTGGAGTTATGTTTCTGTCTAATATTCACACATCCATTAGTTTTGGTTTGGTCTCCAGCAACTCCTGACGAAAACATCTAAGTCTTTATCCTGATTGTTTGACCATATTTTGGTTAATCTATTACTGAGCTATAGTACCATGTGTACAATTACATTTTCGTTTCTTTTGACCGGAGAACCAAAAATTTTAATTTTACGTTTCTACACTTTTCACAAAGAATATTTATAGATGAACTTTAAATGTTGGATTTCTTTCAATTAAAGCAAACAGATTGTGAAAAAAAATGTTCATGTAGAAGTTTAATCCCAGAATCGTGCAGCTAAAAATATGTATGAGAAATAATTTAAAATGAACTAAACTTTTGTCACTGAAGGCTAATTTATGAGTGAGTAGCATCTATTCAATTTGCAAAGCTTTGCCCATTGTGAATGAGAGGTGATTAGTGCCGTGGACACTGCAAGGTGGTATTTATAGCAACACTTTGGTCTGAATATAGCTTTGCTTGCCTGTAAGGTCGTCTGGGTCAGCATTTATAAAGCCTTAATCACAGAGACTGGAACGCTCTGCTAATGCAATTACAAACACAGGACGATTTTAGGCCGTCTCATTAGATTAAAAGTCTTTTTTTTTTGTATTGTGGAAGCTAGCAGGTAGAAACAGATGTGAAGTGAATGGTTACATCAACTGATACTACAGCACAGCTTATATACAGTTACAGTAAACCTGGATGCAATGATAAGAACAGAAGTATAGATATGAAGATATTAAGTTAGATGAAGTTATGCAGTTATGGTGCTTGCAACAAGTTTCTAATTCTGAATGTATGTGTTAAATTAGATTAAATCACATCTCAGTATTTACAGGTATGTTTCTTCTGATTTATGGTTTTACAATAATATTTTTGTAATAATTCATCTAAAAAGGGGATCAAGGAGATAGCATCATATTTCAGTCACCAGATTTGTTTCACATATAAGAATAACAAAAACATGGAATGTAAAGGATGTATGTGTATTTTGAGAATAAAGTCAAATTATTCAGATACATTTTAATATTTAATTTCCCCTTGAACTTGAAAATAGCAATATCACATCTTATTTCATATTATGACTTTAAAATGAATGAGTAGGATTTATTTATTTAGAATAAAGAATACGACTTCTTTCTCAACAAATACAACTTGAATTTCTAAATATAGCAACTTCTTTTCCTGTAATATTATGTCTTTATTCTCACAATCTCTCAATTGTTTTTCTAAACCATCATCCTTCTACTCTGTTGTAGTAAATAGGCATCATCTTGAAACAAATTAACAGGTCTACAGCAATAAAAAAAAAAAGACAAACTTAAAACTTAAGTCAACTTCACCTGAAGTCTTGATCTAAAGTATCTTGTTATTTTGCTTTCAGGTGAGTGTACATCTGAACTTTTATCCAATAACTGATATATACATTCATTTTCAGACATTCCCAGTCATTTGATGAATTCAGTTACCTGAAAGCATCATTGTTACATTGGTCCAGTTGGCTGAGGCAGTGATAAGGACAGACAAATACACTATCATTCTAGTTAGATGGAAATCTTCAGAGGAACTCGCTCCTGGTTAGATTTGCTCGGCTGTTTGGGGTTCTGGTAGGAAAGTCTCACAAACACAACAATGAGAATAGTCCCTGGAAATGAAAAAAAATAAAAAACACTGAGACAATCAACAGCATTGCAGTTATTGCACAATGGGCCTGCAGAGACTTCCAAATATTACTGCTCAAACATTATGATACTTATGATACGTTATAGTGGCAGTAAAAAGTTTTTCTCATTCTCTCTGCTTACCGATGACTGCAAAGGTGCCAAGCAGAATCCCCACTGCAGACTGAATAGTTGGCATGCCCTGCAGTTGCTTGGCAGCCATTTTGCAATTCCCTCTAATGTTGCAGGGGCACACTGTCACTATCAGGGGAGGAACGAGGGAACACAAAAACAACTCAGAGATCAGGGTTTTTTTTTTGGCATTACACAGCAGAGTAGTTGTGACTAAACAGAAAAACAGGAAATAGAATTCATTGAAAGACTTTTTGTGTTATGTTTAGGGCTGATGTTCGCTCCAGAAGTTATAAACTCCAACAGAAACACTGCTCAACTTATGATTTATTTGAGAATTCTGAGAATTATTTATATACATTGTGCAGTAGACAGTTGAAAGGTGTTAAATGTTTCCTGCCCATACATATATTTGTTGTTAGATTCAAAGTACTTTCAGTGCCAGAGGCCTAATGGTCCCTGGGGCCCTCTAACACATGGAAGGCCTTAGTTCGGACATAGTTGCTCCGATATTCACAACATTTGGTACCCACATCTCATCATTTCGGAAATATTTCACTTGGCTTTCATCGGTAAAGCCCAATGGGATGTCGGCCATTTAAATTTTTTTCAGGTATTGGTTGGTATAACACTCCAGCTAATGCAACAGCATATTGCGAATAAATAGTTAATACCTCAAATAATGATGTCAAAGATCCTGTGACAATACGCCATTTTAGACACTTTACATGTAAGCTTTTGTGTGTTTGAGGAGCGGCGTTGTCATGGGGAGGCGGGCTATTTGTATGTTTGGCCATGACACAGGAAGCTGTTGTAACTTGACAATACGTTATTTCTAACGTCATGCACTCCACGCAGGAAATAACGTCTAAGTTGTGCGCTTAGTGTCCAGGGGTCACGAGAATGTACAGCTGTATTAACCAGTACCCTGCAATTAATCTCGATGTGCACAGAGGTGCAAGGGCCCGTTCATTGCTGCTTGCAGATTGAATATATATGACAGATTTCATATAGAAGGTGAGTGACCACACTAACTGAACTGAACAGCAAGCAAAACTGAAGGAAAACTAAAGGACATTACTCTGCACACTTACACCTATTATTCCCTTAACCATATAGTTTATTCCAACCTCTGAATGAGAAGTTATGTGTTGTTTTGTGCTATGCATATAAGGTGTCAGCAGGCTGTACTGAGTAGAGCACAGTCTTAAGAGAGCTGTGCAATCATAAGCCTGGAAAAATCATTTGGAAAGCTCCATTGCATCATTATTAAACAAGAACAGTGCTAGGAAAAGCTGGCACACACATTGATTTGTATTGATTGTTCCTACGCTCTTGTCCCATAACCTCCCTGTGTTTGCTTCAGCTTATCAGCAGTAGAGTGGACATTACCTGGCAAGTTTATGAAGGTGCTCCTGGGAGGAGAGCTGCTGTCAGATATGGTGAAGGGCACAGTGTAGACCTCAGGGGCCAGGTACGGGATGTTTAAGGACAGGTTGGTGTGAGTATCTGAAAGACAAAACACAAACATGACACAAAACAATGTGCTGTTAATTACAATTTTATTAAAAAAAATAAGTACACATAAAACATTGTCCCATTATTTTTGAATGATGAGGTAAAGGTTGTCTATTTTTGTTTTTTTAAATTACATTTTGATAAAATGTACAAATTTATCAAACTCAATGTGTTAACTTGGTACAATAGCAGAGCCCTAAACAAAGACCCAAATTCACAACTGCAATCTGTTATACTTTTGATGAAAAAATAAGTACATGCCCCCTCGTATTTGTATTTGGTGGATTGAGAAACACACACACTATGGATCATCAGATGTACACAGAAATATTTTACTATTTCTACTAGCAAACGAACAAAAACAAGCAAAACAGCGCTCATACAACTGCATAACTACACAACACACTGAATGATAGAGACTGATGGAGCTGTGGAGTGGTCTGAAGTGTGACTCTTTATCTAATCTCTGTAAATCAGTCAAAAATACATGTCTGGCTGCATGACGTAAAAGCCCTGTCTCTTAAAGAGAAATGTTTTATCAAGTTGTTTGAACCCTTATCTGAGGGTCCTAAACTACACGCTTGCACCTCACCATCGAGCTGTGCAGGCTGTTAATTGATCCTCTATCTGCACTGCTTCGCCTCTGATCTGACATTTTCACAGATTGCATCTGTGACCACCTACATACCCAGAACTATTTTGAATGACAGTGATTCCAATTTTTTTTTTTTACATCATAGTGCTAGCAAATGCGTTACACTAAGACTAAGACTGGATTTCTCATATTTCTCTCCTTACTACTGTGAACAGCTATTAAGAGTGGAGGTAAGTGGAATAAAAGTGTGCTGCCTCATTAAACTGAATTCTGTATTGAAAAGAACTGCCAATTATTTAGACATGGTACATTTGAGAGTCTCTGAAAGACCTGAGATGAATGGCTGTGACACACACACACTCTCACACACACAACCTTGTAGTTCTATCTTTGTGAGGTCAGTGATTACATTTACATGCAACGAGTATTCCGTTTTATGCCCTTATTCCGAGAAAGACAATGTTCCTACCAAGCTGTTTACATGATTAATGAAAATTAATATTACAGCAATATTCCCGTTTACATGTAGCCGTGTATACTCCATAACGTAAACGGTGGCAGAGTGTTCGATCGGGCTAGCACAGCCTCTCTCTTTTGTTCCTTTAAACACTTTCTTGAAAAGGTTGCCGTTTTTGATTTTTGTGCATATCCAAAAATCTGTTGATATCCAAGTCTTCGTAATATTTAAAAGTCAGTGAGTCTACATCAGACCGGAAATGTGGGCATTTTTTTTGGCAAGCATCTCTGCAAACTGCTGGTAGTTGGTTTGTAAAGAACTACTGTACTCCACAGAGAGCTGACTGAGCTGTGTGTTGCAAACTGCGGTTAAAATACCCATTAAGACTCATATTCTGAATGCACGGTCCAAGGAATGTTCCCAAAAAATTGAATATTATCGCAATATCATCGAATATTATCCCACATGCCAAAATCGGAAAAAGCTTCATTACGGATAAGACCTTTTTCTGAATATCCAAATAGAAAAAGACATTTACATGACATATCAAATCTGGAATACCGTCATATGCAGAATGATAGTTACTAATAGTGTGCTGCAGACATTTACTGCAATAATCCAAGATCCCCTTATTGTCGAGGGAACCAGTTTGATGCTTACTTCCGGGTTGGCCTGCAGCATTCTACGACCTTGTGCATTCCCTTCACTTTAACCCTCACAATTAAAAAAAGTTCTAACCCAAACCTTAAAACCAATCTGAGCCCTCAAAACAGACCTGACAGAAGTTCTGTCCCAAAGTAAGGACCAGCCAAAATGTCCTCACTCTGAAGGGATGGAAACCAAATTGGTCCTCACAAAGATAGCTGTCCAGGTGAACACACACACTCACAGGCACAGTTCTTCTCTGCATGAGAGGTTGTGGTTGTGTCACGCAAACTGTACAACTCTACAGCAGACATTACACTGCCACATGTACACATTTTATTGGTACGACCATTACTGGCTGCGACCAGGTGCAAAGCATTCTGGGAGATTCCTCTTTTAGCCTCCATTAGCTGGCAGGAACCCAGCAGTGAGGGCAAAGAAATTACACAGAAGATATAATTACAGCTCGGCTCAATCAATACCAACAGGAACAGGGGAGTGAAAGAGGCAGATAAAAAAAAAACTGAGAGGGAAGTGGCTGAGCTGTTTGAATGACTTAATGGAAGACGTCATGGCAGTAAATAGTTGGCATTAAATGAGCCCAACACTAGCAGTTTACGATGACAGAAAAAGGATAATTACATTAAACCTCCTTTACAAGATAGGACCGACAAAATTATCCAGGAAGAAATAGAACAGAGCAATTTGCACATCTTCAGGGCCAGATCACTCTGTTTCTTTGACCATCTGTCCTCATGGACCCTATATCGCCTATTTTTAAGTCAAAGTAACTCAAAACATTAAGCACACTGTGGCAAACTCAATGTCCACAGGCTGCATGGCTTGATGACATCAGCCTGTCCTCTCCAATAAATTAACTTCCTTCCTCTCTACATTGTTTTTAAAAGCATAAAAAAGTGGACATGGCAGTTTACTTGGACCATACAGAAGGCCCAACTTTCACATATCCATCTTAAACAATCTCAAACTACAGGATAATATATGGGCTAATACTTACATCTATTAAGCAGCAGGCTTAAAGCAGGCTGGCTTTGAGACCATGCTGGCACCCAGAATCAGAACAGAGTACTTGGGCATAAGTGATACTTGAAACACTCATATGATAATTGAAACACATTATTATGAATGCGTACACTGTGAATAATGGCTACAAATACATCTCAGCTTGTTTGGCCTACCAAATCAATGTAGAAAATTAACTTAGGACAGTCTGTTCTAACAAGGTGACCTAACTTGACCGTCTTCTCTTTTCACTGTGAATCATAGGACTAACACTGCATGCTGTGGGTTGACTGGGTTCACCAAGTCTGCATCCACCTCACCATTAATAGGTGTAAGCTTCCAGTTACGACGGACTGCGGCATCGCTGCGCAGGGAGAAGTTGAGTCGTCCCCCGTGCTGTGGCCCATCACTGTCCCGTGAAGCCAGCACTAGAGCTTGGTCCTCCCAGCGAGGCGTACACAGGTACTTCCAGGAATAGTCTCCGACCAGCACTGGGCTGTTGTCATTCACGTCCAGGATTTGGACCGTCACCAGGGTGGACGCGGATAAGGAAGAGTTTCCTAAGCAGAAAACAAAAGAAGTGGAAATACGTGAGCCCCAACAAATATATATGAGGTGCTGCAGCTTCATTGCCGAGTTGTATAATTTCAGCTCAGTACATTCTAACCTTCCTTGCTGGTCGTTTGGGTTGTTTTCTGTTTTCTTGCACTCATAGTGCTTTTTCTTGATCTCACTCTTCAGCAACTCTGTCTCTTCTTCTTCTAAAGACTGTTCTTTGTCTGTATTCATATGCATGTGTGCCTTTCTTTTGTATGTGTGTGCTGTTTTAGCTGGATGTGCAAAGCAGTCTGGATTTGGAATAACAGAAAAAAAATAACTTGGAACTAAAGACTTAGAAAACCACAAATCAAATAATATTATTACTATGTTTACACCTTAAATAACATTTAGGTGAATTCATAAAGAATTGGAAATTAATGATTAATCAAATACTTGTGTGGGATTTATATTCATGAAAACAAACTCACGGCCATCCACTGCAATGACCTCCATGGTGTACGTGCTGTTCTCCTCTCTGTCCAAGGCCTGCACAGTCTTCAGTTCACCAGAATACTTTCCTATTGAAAAATATTTCTTGGTGTCTCCTTGGAGAGAATATCTGCACAAGGAAAAATGAGCAACTCTGTAAAATGACTGTGAAAGTAGATATTTATTCCTACAGCATTCATCAGTTAAGGCTTACCTGATTGGGTGAGAATCAGGGTCGTAACCTCTGATGGTGGCGATAACCCGTCCTGGTTCCTCGCCCTCTCTGACAGTCACCTCATAATGGCTTTGAGACAAAACAGGACCTTCATTCACATCGTCGACATAGATGGAGACTGTTGCCGTGGATGCGGGTCCGTAGCGGCCGCGGACCAGAGCCACTGGGTTCTGAGCACTGATCACGAGGATGTACTCACTCTCACGCTCAAAGTCCAAGACCTGTGGTACCATACGTACACACACAAAATTACACACACACACACACACACACACACACACACACACACACACACACACACACACACACACACACACACACACACACACACACACACACACACGGGTCATCCGTCAATGATGAGATATAAATGATGTGTAATGTGTAAAACTCAAGTTTCCTGTGTCCAGTTTCCTTATCTTACTTCCAAGGAAACTTTTACTGGCAGAGTTTTTCTGTATTTCCAATAAGAGCCAGAAACTGTTCACAGGGAGATGAGCCAATTAATTCACTGTGTCACTAATAAAACATTTTCCATGACGATGGAAATCACGTTTCAGCTCTACCGTAAGGGACAATGAAATTAATACTACTGGTTGAGCTCAATACACGGTTAAGAAGATTAAAATGAACATAGAACATAGATGAAATTATGATTACATTGAGGGTATTCAACATATAGATTTGTAATTGTAAAAGAGAGTAAAAAGCACATAAAAACGAATAAATCACAATAAAACACTTAAACTTCTCAACCCTATTTGAGGACAGTTTTTAAGTCAAATTTGGAGCAGCAGATTTTTAAGTGATAGGATTACTGTAATCTACAATAAAAACAATAACCGTCACCTGTTGACTTTGTTTTAAGGATTAAACATGCAGTTTCACAGTGGAGGTATAGAAACATGAACTGCAGATATGATAGTCTTTACATTGCAGTCAGAGATTTTAATACTTAAAATAAACTACATTTAAAGATTTCAACGATGTTAAAGCAAACCAATCAAAAGGAAGGCAAAGGATCATTAATCTCTAATGTATTTGATTATTTTAATGCAACCTTTTAAATAGTTCAACTTGTATTTGCTGTTTTACCCTTAAATATGTTCTTTCTGCCCATGAAACACGACGTTATCGAACCAACGCTGCCTGACATCATGCCGCTCAGGCAGAAGTGCGTCTCTGTTGCCAAGGAGAAGAAACACAGACCTTGGAGGGTGCATGAGTATTGCCGTTGACTGGAAATGACGCATCAAACTACTCAGTGCACCAGAACATGTACATGGACTCACTCTAGGCTATATAGTCATCTGAGCCCCTACTATTCATTTGTTCATCTTTTACCCTGAAAATGAGGTGGTTTCGCTATTATCAACCCTCCCTCACCTGCACTCCAGGTTTTGGCAAAGCTGACTTATCATCACTTTATAAGTTGATAACTTGTTTAAATTAGCAAACAGTTGCTAATTTAAATATCCATGTATATAGCATTAGTAACAAACGAGTAATGTTTCTGGCCACCTGGTGAATGTGAGACCAATATTCACTATCTTTTTAGCTCTGCTTTGGTCTCCACCAACTCCTGAGGGACATATCTGGTTCATTTGGTGCTAAATGCTTAGCTATGTTCACCAGCAAGTCGCTAACGTTGTCTGTTTGCCGTTTGGTGCTAAGCAGGTAGTGTACAGTGGGTTTTAAGAGCTCTTCTGTAGTTAGTTAGTGACACACCTGTAGTTAGTAATTGATAATTCATTTTAATTTAAAATCAATTCTTATTTCATTTTTTTCTTCAACAAAATGGTTTAATATTTGACATAATGTCTAACGTCTCCTGTTCTCCTTATCCTCATCCTGATTAGATTCCCCTCTCTTCCTCTGGTTCATCATACATTTACCTCAATCGGCAGCCTCTAGCCTGTGTGGTAAACTGCCATTAGTGTCTGCTCACACAATCTAATTATTCGCTTGGGCTGTGAACAGTGTGTAATTTCTAGTAATGAAATGTGCCTTCTGGCACTGACTTCACGCTGTAACACGATGAATTAAAACATTTTCTCAAGTGCAATTTAATCCACTGGTGCTTTACTTGTAAATAATAAACTTTTTTTTTTTTTTTTTTTACAAAAGAACGCGAAATAAACAACAGTATCCCTTGATACAAAGTTAGTCGTGATAGCTCACAAGGCCGATACAAGAGACGACAGTTGAATCTGTGGAATAAGATTGTGCATGTGTATTTCTATAAAACAGAAGTCCTTGTGTGTTAATCTGAAATAAAACTAGATCCATTTTTATTTTATGGACATCTCCTGCTTGTTCTCAGCGGTGCATGTGTAGCTCACAGCTAAATCACATTCATTAACTCCCACAGAGAGGTTGAAAATAATAGACTGTCTCCTGCCTGGCCCACTTACAGAGAGCTTTTTTATTTGAAGCATGTCAGACTGAAGTATTGACGTATTTGAATATTGTTTTCCAACCTTTCTGTCTGGGCCTCACACGTACCAACTGTGATATTAAAATTGTATCCTCATAAAAATGACAGCTATTTCGACACACCCAGCTACTGAATGATCTCTTAGGACTGCCGTGGAAACACAAGCCATCATGCCAAAAATTGTCTTTGACATTAATATTTGAGCTACTGAGTGGCGACATTTGTTTGTACCCTCTCACACCCTTAACAAGACAAAGAAAACAATTAACATATCAGTTTGATTTGGACATGACAGGAGTCTCAAGCTGATCTTTGTATATGTGGTAATCAATCAATAAGTTGCTCAAATATGTGTGTTGAGAGGTCGCCGTGGGGTTTGTGTTGATCACCTTTGAAAGGATGAGTGAGACCTCATTGGTCTGCTTGTCTGTCACCAATGTAAAGACCTCCTCCTCGTTTCCAGACTCTAAACGGTAGTCCACCTGCCAGCTGTCTCCCCCTCGAACATCTGCATCCCCTGCCAGCACAGCTGTTACTGTGGTGCCCACTGGAGCGTCCTCTGAAATGTGAAAGGGCCCATACTGATGGGAAGGAGACAGGAAATATATGATTACCCAGCAGAAAACATGAATATAATAATGAATAGAATTAGCATTTTCTTTACAGTCAACTCAAATTAAACCTCACTAAGAGGAAACCCCTCAAGGAAAACGTTATGGAAAAAAATAGGGTGAGGAAACCCCTGGACCATTTCATTATCACGCTAATAAAGAAAATCACAAACTTGCATTATCATCACTATTCCTTATACTCATAATATTGATCTTTGTGCTCATCATATACCTTACTTCTTCTTATTATAAAACATAACTTAACTGTTTATTGCAACTGACTGATTCGGAATTTCTGGTATAATATGGATCCAGATATGAGGAATAAAAAAAACCAATGATGAGAGAATACAAATTTGTTTTTAGTAAAGATCTTCAAAATTTAGATATCACAGATATATACTTGAGGCAGGATCATTTAAAGTTGAACAATATAAATATGATACTCAACTGACTCTGCATTATGTATTTAATAACACAAATAAATGAATCAATAAAAGACTAATGTAAATTTTGCCAGAGTTCCATTGATGATTTTGCAACGTTCTGGTGACCAATACAATACACAGCTAACTGACTGTTTGCTTATCAATATGCCGCTGTCGTGACAGTATATGTAACTACATGTGAGTGTATGTTTGCCCCCTCTTGCCCTCCTGGTGTTAGCTAACCTTCATTCACACACCTTTGTGTGTTTAGACAGCCGTTTAATCTGCCACTCACAGATGTCCTCTAGTGAAGCAGCCATTCCTCTGATCTGGCTGCCCCATCCACGGGGTCGCTGAACCCAGCCCTGTCACCACTCACCTCCCACATCACCCCCTATAGCGCTGCCTTCACATCGCCATGGAAAAAGCTGCACTTCTCAGGCGTGACCTGCTCAAGAGCATTTTCCACCTCTGTGTATGTATGTGTGTGTGTAGTGGCGATTATCTGAGCAAGTGCATACATTTGTTTGTAACTGCTTGAAATGAGCTTTCAGCCATGCATGAATGATATTTGGTCAAAATCCTGAAGTGCAAAGAATACCATTCAGATGTTATATAAAAAATATATACAGCACAATCTTGTATCAAGTCTGTATTTAACAATACTGTCTCATGTGATTGGTCTGTATATGCATGCCAAAGCTCTACAGGAAATTTCCACTTTTAAATTTCAAGGTACCTTCCCTCCCCGCTCAAAATAAAATGTTTCTTCACTGCTCACAATCTCTGTGCAGCCTTTCATGTCAACGTGGTCTGACAGAGAGAACAGCCAGAGACGGGTTCCCCATTATCACAGCATGATGGCTCTCCCACGTAACTACCAGCCCTCCTGACTTTTCTCTCTTCTATTATGCAGCATATGTGGGTGAAAAGTGAGGGGATTTCCTGTAACCTCCTATCTTTAGAACATTTTTTTCTTCATTCCAGCAGCCGTGTCAAAATGAGGGAAACCACTGTCACATTTCACGCTGGGCAGGCAGCACAGATATTGGTGGTAGTTCCCAAAGATGATATATATTATTGCAAATATTTTAAATATAATTAATGAAATATAAATGGAGGCAATAAAAAATCAAAGTAATTAATTTTTGGATTTACAAAGTGCTCATCTTTCTTTTGTTATTGTTATTATTCATGCATGTTAGTGTGTATAGAGAAATAGGCAATGAGGGCTGAGCGACAGATAGGGAACAACAGAAGCGAACAAACCCACTACTGCTTATCTTAAACCCCCAAAGTCAATTTGGGTTGGGGTATAGACTCAACTCACGAAGGCTTCAAAGGTGTCTGTTAACAAGAAGTGGAGAAGTAGATTATGATGAGAATGGTTGGGGAAATTTTTGTGGATGTGAATTTTGTTTTCTTATTTGAAAACATCACTACTAAGAAGCTTCTGTTGATTTTTTTTTTCCTTTTGTCGGCTCTGGAAAGTATTTTAATTAAAATGAATGCACTGTGAACACAGCTGCAGATGAAACATCTTTTACAGTCACGTTTCATCTAAAAAGTGTATGTTTAATATTAGAATATATTGGCCACTTTAAGTACTCTCTGGTGTAGCTTCAAAGTAGTAATCTGCTGAAATAGCTATGATTCTTACAGCATTTAGTAGCAGTATTGGGTCGTCATGATGTAGATTTGACTATATCGTAAACAAATGAGTGGAAACAACTCTCCAAAGAAAGCTTGATCAGATTAAACTCAGAACCCAGTTCACTTTGAGTACAAAGATGAATAAAACTCCTCCAATAACATGATGCTGCCATCTCTATAAGCCTGAGATTAGAGGGTATATCTAGTTCCGCGCCAGGAAAATTAGATCAGTGACCTACAGAGCGGATTCACAGTCACCAGTCCAATAGCCACTTACGATGGCCTGTGATGTTTGGCCTGCCTTTTTTCAAAAAGTATTGTCCACCATGTCCTGGGCAGACTGTTGCACCAGAAGAGTGTCTGTCTGAACATGTGTTCTCGTACCTCGTGTTGGGAGAAGACTGGTGGGTTGTTGTTCTCATCCTGCACCGTCACAACCACAGTGCACGAACTGTTTAGACCTGCCAGGGACATCATCACAGCTTCTGTTAGTGACTCAGGGTCAGCCCGTCACACAGATAAATAAAATATGCTAAAGGAACAGCAAGTACCTAATATTGCCTCCATCACAACCTGATGCGTGAGTCATGCAGACCACATCTGTCACCCCAGAGGCTAGCATACATAGTGACGTCATAGTGTCAATGAAGCTACTTACTAGATCACAATGCTAATAGCTTTTTGTTTGTGACAGTCATTATCAAAGCATCAGTGTTTTACATATCAGTACAAAATGTTACTCTACATCGACTGCTATAAGTTTTCTCTCTCTACTCTTAACTGTCACCTCAAAGTCCCATTGTCCAAAGTTAGAGCGTCTTTAGCTTCTGTACTGTGACTATTCCCCAGTGAAATAGAATATATGAGCGTTGTACATTTACAAGAGGGATTTAAATTAAACCATTTACATTTGATTGCAACATTAAAAAGTGGGCCGGATTTGAATAAACTGCTCCACACTAAGATCCCTTATTATAATAAATTGAAGATTGATGGATGGATGTATGTCATAATATAATTGGTTTGTATTAACTCACAAAAGCACACTTCATATTTTGTCATACAAAAAGAAAAGATTATTGTATTTTGATGTAAAAATACAAAGAAATAGATTTTTGGTATATTTTTTGCATACATTGTTAAATAGGTTCACAAAATGAGTGCCGATGTGATCTGAAATGGTTAAAGAGGAACTTTTCATAACATAATTTCCTCTGAAATAGCTTGCAGCTAGAGTGGCAAGTATTTCTTTATTATTAAATAATTGAATGGACACCTTGATTGGCCATGTAGTCTATGCCATCAGTTAATAACAGGTTTGTGATTGGACAAACCCCGTATTCCTCCCAACATAGTATTCTACTTCAGCACTAGGAAAGTCACAGTTGAAATGGAATTTCTGCCTTTTTGTGAGAATCACAATCAGAGGAAGGCTGTAATTTGCATTGATCCAAAGTCACCTTTGGCATCCTCAGCAGTGATGGTGAGGGTGTACTGAGGCGCTGTTCCCTCCATACTGTCTGCTTGGACGGAGATGACCCCTGAGTCACGGTCCACTCTGAAGAGGGCACGAGGACTCTCTGGAATTTGGCCAACCAAACGGTAGAATATCCGCACGTTGTCCGTCTTGGGATCGTCGTTATCAGCTGCCTGCACTGTCAGGATTTCTGTCCCTGGGGAAACATACAGCAGTAAAGAACAGTTCTGAAAGACAAGTGTATCTGAACAATTTACAGCCATAAGATCTTTTAAGACGAAATCATAACATCCGGTTTTATTTTAAATGTTTAACTCTAAACATCTACTACACTTTAGACAGCCTCTCGTAGTTTCTGTAATACAGATAAAGAACGTCAAATGTTTTTCTCTCTGCAATAAGTTACAGTCACAGAGCACACTTTATGGGAAAAAGGAGGCGAACGATATAACAATAGCGTTCTCATTTAATCCTCGCTCAGTAATTCCATTTAGATTAACAGATTGTCCTGTCTCATTCATTTCCCAGAATGAAGGGTTTTAAAGCATCAACAAAAAAGCTTTTATGCTGGGGCCTAATATGTCACAACACACCATGTGCTTTTTATGAGCGAGGGTGATTTCCCTGCTGTCCTGGCAAAAATCCTAATTTGCTTTCATAAAAAAGGTATCTGGCACTCTCAGCTCTTTCATCACTGCAACATACCTTCCTGCCAGTGTTTCCTCTACCTTGTTGTGAAACAAGATTCCCATAATGGAGTAAATGTGACGAAGGATTATTCAGAGGTCTCATTGTGTGGTTTTAGAATGATCCCTAACTTCATTAGGACTTAGAAATAACAAAAAAAGATAATGAAATTTTGAGTATTGTTGAGAAAACAAAGTTAACCAAAGTATTTCTACATTGTGACTATTGACACGTTGGTTTTGCTTTGGGTTTGAGCTTGAACACCTCTGTTATGCAATAAATAAATATCCATCTTTAGCACATGATGGAGTAGAGAAAATGAAACTTTTTACAAAACATTTTCCAAATATTCTTTGAGACTGCCAAAGATATAAATATAAAAACGTAAACATGTCTGTTACCTCGAGCAGCCAGTTCCTTGACCACAGTATGGTACTGTGCCTGTGGAAAGGTGGGTCTGTTGTCATTGGCGTCGCCCACCATCACCCTCAATTCCACAGGCTTGGCAATCTCTCTGCCATCTGGACGCTCAACCACGATGCTGATCTGGAACTGACAAGGCAAAAAGAGACACAAAGCTTACGATGTGAAAAGGCTCCATCAGCACCATCACTCATGAAGGATACAGACTGATTGATGGAGCTGTATTCAGAGAAGAGAAGTTTGGAATTGAGTGGCTCTTTAATGCATCCACAGATTATGATTCATATTTTGGAGTGATGGTATGCATCTGCAACCTTTCCATCACTAGGGGTAGCAAAATAGCAAAAAGCTAATGTCTGTAGCTGCACCTTTTCATTAAATGGTCATTCAAGAAGACAGATGATGCATGTGTTTAAACACCAATCACGTCCACTGATGTAACTCAGCCTCTCTTGTGTTGTTCTTTTGCAACTCGATCATGTAAGCCAGAATATACTGTTTAGTGAGCCATTCAAAGTCCACGCAAGAGCTTGTTAAGCCTTCACTTAGCCTAAAGTGAATGTTAGGTGAAGAGAAGCTTTTAGTGTTATTATCCTTTTCAAAATACAATAATTGTTTTTTGCCACACGCAAATAATGTACAAGGAGCTTTTCAGGATTTGGGTTGTTTGCTTAATTACCTCTGTCTGGTTTAAAAAATAGACTGTGCTCAGTGCTCAGCTTTGTTGCAATAATGTGAACCAGGGTCCCTTTAATTAAAATATAATTTGTTATATCAGGATATTAAAAAAGGAGTTTTTTTTGTGCCATCAAATCTGTCACTTTGAATTGTTCTTATACAGCATTTTGAATTCACTATCAAGCCTCCAGTGATTGGTTCATGAAAATAAATAAAAAGTGAATGATATCCGCTCACATGGGATTCTGTTGGTTTTCATAGAGGATATTGCAAAAGGCAGAAAATAATGAGCTTAAAAATCAGAGCAAAGTTTACATTAAGATTATAGTATAAAAACACAAATGTATTGTCATATTTAAAACCAGCACAATGTGTCAGAGTTCAAACATAGAAATAAATCTGCGTCACTTTTAAAGGAGCAGTGTAGCACCTTCAGCCCTAATGTATTGATGCTTTAACCAGTAATCATTAACGGGCATGTATTATTTTGCTGGAGATGTTTAGCTTGCAGTTATACAGACCTGGTCCTGTGTCTCTCTGTCCAGAGGAGCGTTGAGATAAATGACTCCTTCTCTGCTGATGGTGAAGAGCATCTCTGGAAACTCCCCCTCCAGACTGTACGCTACCTGGCTTCCACTCCATTTGACCTACATAAACACACACATAAGCACACATACACACAGCATAACACATTTTAATTTGAATTTGAATATACATAAATTTAGTAAATATTTGAAATATATTTTTATGCCTCCGAGCCGCCCTAAGTTTTTGGGTTGCCCGTCTGCCCGGTCCATTTTCGGAAAATACAATATCTCAGGAACGCCTTGAGGAAATTTCTTTAAATTTCTTACAAACATCCACTTGGACTCAAGAATAAACTGATTAGATTTTGGTGGTCTAAGGTCACTGTGAACTCACAAAACACTAAATATTTGGGCATGACTCAAGAATTACACTAATTTTGACACTAATTTTGTCTGATAGGATAAAATAATGAAGGTTTGCAGAGGCTTAAAACAGCTAGCCATTAATTGTACAATAACAATGTATAAAGTGTAAATGTATCATGCGGTATAAATCTTAAGAGCTATTCAGCACGGGGCTGCATGATGTATAAGTACAAAGCTGAGCTACATTTGTTTACATGATAAGGAGCCAACCAAATGCACTGAGAATGATGTGGAACAGAGAGCACAGCCAAAACTAACTATGCAGGCTGAAGGGGATTTTCCACTCTGCTTTACAGCCCTTGACAGAGGGCTGTGCAGTGGGGCTGAAAGGGCCCTAGTAGTCATCAAACAGCACCCAAGAAGGAGAGGAGCCCTTTTGCAGCACAGCTGAGGGACACCCAGGGCATGTGTATCTCCTCAACCCACTGTCACACACTCCTCCCTTGTTTTGGAGATGGCTGCCCAAACACTGTGACTCTGTATACACAAAGTGGCTTCACACAGCTGGCTGCCTCTCAGTGTTATGGTGTGTTTCTAGACCTCAGAACTTTAAAGAGATATGTTTAAAGAGGTGATTAATGATCCCCAACTGCTCGATATAAAGTTCCATACAAAACAACTATGAAGTCATCTGTTTTGCCTCCGTCAGTGTTTGAGTTTGCAGAGCACGTTCTGTCTCCCCCGCTAGCTTGTGTTTGAGCTGCATGCGTCAAGAGGGCCTCGTGTCTGCCTGTGCTTTTCTCCAAGACACTGCGAACTAGAGAGTAATCAGCTGCTGATTACAGTAAAAGGTTGCATTGTCCTGCATTAAATATCACAGCTGGAACAATTTGTCGATAGATTTTTTACTTACAACTGATTTGATAACCGTTTCTTTCCATTTTCAAGCAAAAATGCCGAACAATCCTCGGTTGCAGCTTTTCAAATTGTTCTGCTTTTCTTTGTCATTTATAACAGTTAACTAAATATAATTTTGTTTTGAGTGTTTCAAGCAATTTAAATATGCCATCTTGTATTCTGAGAAACTATAATGGACATTTTTATTAAAAATAACAGTTAATAGATTAAGTGAGAAAATAACCTGCACACTAATCTATATTAGAAAGAATCAGAGGTTGGAGCCTTTTAAAATATGGATATGATATCTGCTTCTTCCAAGATAAATATTGGATATCTTGGAGGGGGCAGAGGCCTTTTAATTGCCTGTGAGACCACCAGTATCCAAATCTAGCAATAACAGCTGATGTTGACTTTAGCTGGTGATGGATAGATTACTGTTTGAGCTCGAAGGCAGAAAAGAAATATAAGAGAGGCAGAAACAAAGGCAGAGTTGTTTAGGGTTTCTGGTTTGAAACATTGAAACAACAAGCCTGCAGTAACAGGTTAATAACCCCAAATATTTTGGGCTACTCAGCTGCAGTGAAAACAAGTTGTAAACAGAACAACTGACATATCATGACCTTGTCAAGTTGAGACGGTGAATAAATAAGCAAACAGTTGCTTATTAAAGCAGATACAAAGAAACATTAGCATTTATTGCGATCAATTGATTACATTTAATTTTGGTCATATAGCAGCTGTTGAGATCAACGTGAGATCGCCTCTGATGACCGATGTCAGCTGAAGCACCACGTTGATAAAAGTATCATTTGTAATATTGAACAGTGATAATTGGGCCATGACGAAGGTCTAGTGTGGCTCAAACTAATCATGCAACAAATAATCAGATTTTCATTTGACTGCGAAAACTGACAATTCAATGCAAAGAGCCTTTACTCGTTCATTCACAGGCCTCTCTTCCACTCCAAAGTCTCAACAGATTGCATTACTGAGTTCAAGTAGTTTTACGCTGATTGCATTACGTAATCAAAGTTTTAGGCAGGCAATCAGAAACATGAAATACATAATGGAATGAATTAACCTCCCTCGCCCTAGTGACGCAAAAGCACCGATTAACAAATGCCTGGATTTCATATTTAAAATCACAGCCAGAGCTTATTTTCATCTGATTGCAAAATCAGTCAAATTGATCTCAACAGTCATCTTGGCTTAGTTTTATAACTGAGTTTTACACAGAGAAATATGATGGCAGAAATGCATAAAGTAGTACGCCAGACAAGAAAAAGGACAATATTTGTTACAGATGAGTGGATGTGAACAGCACTGCTCCATTTATCTGAGACTGTAGGGGAGGTGAGATCCATCCCTGTATGTGTCATAACAGCGGTGAGTCCCACCACCTACTGAGCACGGCAGTACAATCACTCAGCGTGGGCGAAATGAGGCTTCCCCGAAGTAAACCATCATGTCGAACTAATCCAGGTTTGTGTGCTTTAAATTCTGGGTGTAACTAAATAGTTTTCAAGTAGACGCCGGCTCAGTGGTGGAACAATAGAGGCTACATTTCTCACTCTCTTAACACATTTTTCATTAGAAATTAAAGCCAATACACTGAGGGAATCTGCTCAGGGAAATATTTTCACAAAGCCTAATTTACATAAAGAGGCACAGAGTCCCCAAGCTGTGTGTAATAGCATTGGCCATTAGATTTTACACATAAGAAATAAAAGATAGATTATTATCGTAGATTTGAGCTTGCCTTTGAAAGCTAGGAATAAAAAAAATCAAATGTGCCTACACTTGTGAATCCACACGTTTTCTGTGGGTGGAAGGGACTGTTAGAACAGGAGATGAGAGGCTGAGGGTGAGTGTGGGGGAGGTGGGAGAAAACAGGAGGAGGGGGAGGTACTGTGATGTACCTACTGGCCACAATGACACTCACAACCTGAACAATGCGTTTGATTCAGATCTACGAGGCTTGTTGTATTCACAGTTCTCAGGAGTGAATGAATAAACTTTTGTTTTACAGTCCAAGCAAACATTTGTAAAATTTCCTCACTGCAACTGCTGGCTGATCATTGTTTCATGTGTTACAAAACCTCTGAGGGCTTTGAGTTATTTATAGACATGTAGCTGATATGGCTAATATTAAAACAACCAAAAGGTTAGACAAGACCAGGGACCAACACAGTAACACGTTAGAACTGTTTTATTTATTTGGGATTTCCATCTTTAGATCTGAAATTGTGCCTATGTTCTTTTTTCACCATGGTTACTGCTCCAGCTGTTACGTTATTCAGTTCAAAAATCTAATTTCAACTCTATTGGCTGCAACAAATAATCATTTTTCACCAACAATCATTTTTATCATCGACAGATCTGGTGAATTATTTTCTCGATAAGTAGATTATTCTGTTGGTTTATAAAATACAGAAGAGATGATGTCTGATGATTCCACAGACCAAGATGATGTCTTTATATGTCTTATTTCATCCAACAAACTGTCCAAAACTCCAAAATATTCACTTTACAATGATGTAAATGATGCAGAAAAGCAGCAGATCCTTATTTATTGATTGATTATCAAAATAGCTGCTGATTTATGATGAATCAATGACTTTGCCAAAGCAGACTTCAAGGTTACATAATTGATCAGATATTAATTAGACATGTATGTTAACAAAAAATAAATAAAACGACTGTCTATGGGGCTGGTCCAGGTTTTTTTCTGGATTGCATGAAATACTAACATTTTAGTACAATATGATTAAAGCAACAAGTTGTATGCAAAGTCTATTTTAGGGTGGATTCTGCTTTTAATCGGTTCGTGTAATTCCTCTCAGAGGTGGTGGTGGTTCGTGTAATTCCTCTCAGAGGTGGTGGTGGTTCGTGTAATTCCTCTCAGTGGTGGTGGTGGTGGTTTGTTGGTGGGTGGGAGAGTGAGCGATTATGGGAGTTAAAGTGACTCAGTCAGGAGGTAGCCTGAAAGGATCCATGGCATTTGAACAGCATCAATAATTCAGTATTTGGTCACTTAGGAGGACCCAAGGGCCACTAAAAACAGCAACTGGTAATATGATGCCACTTTACTTGGCCCAGGCTATTGACAAAGTTTGTTTTATTGTAACATGATATAACGTGATTTATGCTAAAGATTAAATAAGTAAAAGTGGTTTTAATGGAGATGGGTAAAAACACTTTACGTGCTAAAGTGGTGGATTTCTGCTTCAGAGTGAACACATGTTGATCGGGGTGTTGCTGTCTCACCTGTGAGATGGGGATCGGGTAGGGGCCCGGGAGGTTCTCCTGGAGTCGTACTGGGTCGGGTGATGCCCAGGTGTTTCCCGTCACCTCGACGGTAACGATGCCGGTGGTGAAGAAAGCGTTCGCCTTCCCAGCCATGTCCTTCACCATCACCGAGAGCTTGTAACGGCCGCACATCTCCGGGTCAAGAGTAGAGGCTCCTGGTGGTCACAGCGGGACAGAATGATTAAATGAATGATTTCATTTTCTTAATTAACCTGTTCTACAAAGAGCTACAGAATACATTGTGCAATAATTAATGCCATGATGTGTGCATAGTATTTTCCCTTTGATTACTTTGACATTACACACAGTGCTCTACTCATCACTTAACTTTCAATTTCCTGCTCAATTGGAGAATAAATGAACCCACTGTGGAGGTAATTTAAGCTTATTGTAAGTCGCTTTGGATAAAAGCGTCTGCTAAATGACTGTAATGTAATGTAATGTGATGTAATCATAACCATCAGTCGTGGCTAACCTGAAAATCAAGTAAAAATTTAAGAAGGTGATTTTCAATTTTCACTGATGAGGCTCAGTGGAAAGCAGCCGCAGCAGTGCGGGCCGGAAGGGAGCGGCAAGCGTGAAAGTCATCCAGCTCCTGCCAAGCCATAACAAAGGGCAATACCAGAGCTACAGAAATAGCACCAGCATACAGGACTACACTGCATCTAGTGTCATTACAGTATGTATGGGTATGTCTGTTTGCCTAAGAAGTATTATTGGCCAACATAATTACATCCTTATTGTACACATCTTCCCTTCACTTCACATTCACATTTCACAAATAGAATGCAGTTAGGCTGAATGTCAAGTAACTCAAACTCAAAATTACGTTTTTTCTGTGAAATATCTCATGTTTGGCTCTACATGATGTATCTGTGAGCCCTTTTATTTTCATAAATTCAAGCCTTTCTCTCATGTGGATAATATTTCAACAACTGCAACAAACTAACAAAAATAAAACATTTTAAGGAGAGGTGTCACATCTCTGTGTCTTTGAGAAATCATTGAAAAACGTTATTCAATCCAGAGCTTTTTTTCCAAATTAGCTCTGCATTTATCACTAGAGCCCGGCCAATACTGTATTTTTGAGACAGATATACACAACAATATATTGGCTGAGGTTTTTTTTTACAGTAAACACATCAACAAACACAATTTTTGACATGAATCCCTTGATTTCTTTTCAATAAAATTTGTATTTTACATTTTAAAAATAAAGTAGTCAAACTATGGAAAGGCGTGACTGGTACTTCACTTCCACAAACATCCTGAACATTTCTCTGCTGCAATTTCTTCTTATTAACTGCAAAATGTTAATGGACTGTATTTATTATTTGGGAAATGTTGGTTAATCTAATGGATGACAAAACAAGATTTATGGTTCCATAACTAAGTGGCTTGATTAAATTGCTAACATGCATTAAAAAGCTTTCTTGGGTGTATGAAAGCAAGAGGCCTCTGAAGTTGCAGGAAGTTAACCCTTAAACTGGAGCACATTGTGAGTTCTTGTCACCCTGCTTTGTGAGCCCCCCTCGCAAAAAAAACCATTTGTATAAAAACTTCCCTTTGGGGACAAACAAAGTGTCACTGGATACTTTCTCCTAAAGTCACTAGTTGGGACTGACCTTCGTCAGTGAGGCAAACTTCTCCGGTGATGGAGTTGATGAAGAACATTTGGCTGGAGGGAATCCTGGGTGTCTGTTCCATGAGGCTGAACCGCAGCTCGGCGTGGGCGGTGTTGCGGTCATCACGATCCAGCGCGTCCACCTGCATGAATGGGATTCCTGAGAGACACAGGTTGTGCAGGGCCAATATTTAAGGGCCTTTTTTTACGCATGTCTCTCTCCAACACAAATTCAAAGCACATTCACTCTGTCAGAATAGAACATGGGTTGCTTCCAATTAGCAGGCACCAAACCAAACACATACAAGCATTTGGAGTATGTGTTTGATTTTGTATATAATGATGCAAAATGATATTGGTATCCAACTTAAAATATCTGTTACAACAAAATACCTGATTTGCAAATAAGACAATGTGATCCAATAATATCTTAAACCATTACTGGAGGAAGTGACCCTGAAGGTGCATGAGCCCTCATATGTATTAAATGTTAAGTAGCAATTAAAAACATCTTCAACAAGCTAGCAGTACAATAGTTTACTTTTAATCAACTTATCTGCAAGTGAGGTGACATTTCTCTTTTTGAAATGAGCTATAAAGTATGTTTTTTTTTTTTTTTTTTGGGGGGGGGGGGGGGGGGGTTATTCTCCATCTTTAAAGGTACAGAGGAAATGAATGAATTCAGATAAAAAACATTTGTGGTATTGTATGTTACCCGATGTGACATTTTGAAGTCAAGTCTTTTTTTAAGTGTAATCCTAATCTTATCCAGTATGCCACGTCATTGATTCTATTAATACAGAAGGCTGAGGAGTAAATTGCATTTTTCAGGGTCACATTCAACACGTTTTTCATTGCTGGGAGGCAAAATTGAATGAGTTATTGCATTCCATGTAGCGGGACGGACAAATGTGACCCAGACTGATAAAAGGTTGTGCAACGTGGGGACCTCGGAGCTCAAGGTTCTCGTACCTTTGAGAAGCCCGAGCTGCACGCTGCCTCTCATGCTCTCCTTTAGGAAAGTGGGCACGTTGTCGTTCTTGTCGATGACACACACTTCAACAGTGAAGCTCTGGCGGTGCTCTGACGTTCTGAAGGACACCTGCATTGCAAACACACACACACACACACACACACACACACACACACACACACACACACACACACACACACACACACACACACACACACACACACACACACACACACACACAAACATTCTGTAGGTATCTTTTGAATATCGCACTCTGGTGAGAATCTAATGATCTAAGAGTAATACATTCTGCATACATAATTGAACATAGGCACATGAACCTCATGAACAAGTAAGAATATTATAAAACCTAAAATATTTCTTATGTGAATTTCATGCATCTTGAATAAATGAATTTGTACCAACTATTCATTATATGTTATTAGAAAATTGCTATCACTACTATATGATATGAGAGAATAATGATATGCTACCTGCAGGGAGTAAGACGGCTGTTTCTCTCTGTCCAGTGGTTTTAGAGCGTAGAGAAACTGAGAGTCAACTCCGAATATCCCCTCATCATCCCCTGTTACCACCAGGTCGCTGTAATTACCTGGCAGGCTATGGAGCTGTACACAACAGAACAAATGAAAAAAAAAAAAAAAAAAAAAGAACATCAGTTAATGTTCCTGTTTAAAAGCAAGCCATTAGCACGGACAATAATGTGTAGGAGGAGGAGCATCAAGGATGTAACTGTAGCAATCAGTGATTTCATTTGAACCTCTATTTGAACAGGACACCAAATTGAGATGTTAACTACTTGCAGCTAATAAAGCATGATTAAAACATAAAATAAATGGAAGGGGAGAAACACATCGATAAAAATTTGCTCACAAACTGAGACTGCTTGCTTACTTGCTTTAGGGATACCTATTTTGTGGTTTTCTGGTGAAAATAAATATGGTCAGTTAAAATGAAACTGTTGTGGTGAAATGTTGAGACGCAATGATACAGCTCCCACACTAGCTTCAGCTGATCTCCACTTTCCCTTCATACCTTAAAGGATACGTCTGGTGATAATTTATATATTTCTTACTGTCTATTAAGCCGTTAAAGGACCAAACCAAAAATGAATTGATCCAAGTATCTTATTCATCTGGGCCACAGACCACTAATGCTATCTGAAAAAATTTAAAACACATTAATGAACCATTGCGTTTGGTGACATGTTCCCTTATTACCATGAACATGGCCACTGTAGTTTATGTTGAGTCAGATCCACATACACCATCTTGTTGCTTTAAATACTCTATAGTGCACTAAATGTGCTGCTGAAAATAGTCCACAATAATAACACTATTTACTGCTCTTTGAATAATTTATTGCAAAAAAATACAGTGCCCAGATGTTACGGGGAATTACAGAGCAGTTTATGAATGAAATTATATAGTTTAAATAGTCATTGAAGCTTTATGTCATTAGTGGGAAAAAATGGGCTTTTAGTTTTTTTAAGGGATTTGTTGACAATACAACAAATATAGAATAATGCCCATTTTATCCTTTACAATTTCCTTTTGCCAGCATCCTGCCACTAAATTGGTCACATGACAAATGTATTCTTATAAGTGGTACAACTGTGTAATACTTTGAAGAAGGCTCAGCCTTAATACGTAGGCACAAAGTTCCAATGTTTTGTATTCCCTAAATAAAGGTCCTTTTAAAGCAAAACTATCTCAGGATACAAATGTCTACATTGAGAGTGGGTGGTGTGTCGGGGCTGGTCATTCACAGTGGCCTCCAAGATGATTAACAATGTGTTCTCGTCCGTTACAAGGTTTGCTAAATTGCTCATTCAAGGAGTTAAAATAGGAGAACTGTCAAGTGTAGCCCTCTCCGATGAGCAAACCATCATGAAGAGCTTTTACCTTGAACAAATCAGGAGCAATTATAATGTCCTTTTCATTGAAAACACAAAGCGGCCGTATTATCCAACTCCTCCATACTGGCCATTTAACATGCTATTTGTAGAGTATTAATGACTCCCAGTCCGACACAAAGACCGAAATTATGAATTATGTTCCACACAAGATGTGGTGACGTCACAATACAACCAATCAAAAGCCAGATACTCATGGTGCTGCACAATCCAGAGAACGTCTGATTGACATGTATGAACCCACGCAGCTGGACTGAATGGAGAGGCTGATGCCTGAACAGCACTGTGAACACTCCAATTATAGTCTAGTGATGACGGCAGCATGTTCATACATCTTCCACCATAAGTGCAGATTGGACAAAAGAGGTTGACGCAATTTTGCCTTAGTATCCCTTCATCTTCTGCCTAGTTCTGTGATCTTTTCAACACTTTCCTCATCACTAAAAGATGAACGAACTCAGACGGCTGACAGGAGATGTTCTCATCACCATAATTTAATCTTTAGAAAATGAATAGTGGACTAAGCATTCCATCTAATTAAATATTAAAATACCACTCTCCCTTCATCTTAATCAAGTTAACTGAAACGCCTTACCTTGGACAGATACCATGGGAAAATACCATCGTAGTTTTCAGGGACACCAATTTTAACATTTGCCCCAGAGCACGGTGCAAATGTGTAAAGTACCACCAACTGCGAAACAAGATATTGAGGGTGCCTTAGTTACATTGTTCATGCAGTAATTTGTTCTTGTAAATGAACAAAGTATTCCAGTTAAGAGTTATTTATATATATATATAAAAAAAAAGATCTTACTATGATGAGCATTGTCGTAGCTCCTCTGTCAGCCATGGGTGCCTGTAAATGTGGCACATCCACAGCGTTACAAACCACATGGCCTCTGCCCAACAATCAACACAATTTCTGTCTTGTTACTGATTCACCACCATGGTTATCTTTCATACACACAGATTTCACAATTTTTACATTTCAGAGGGCCTGCATTTAAATGTATAACCACCTACAAAGGCCACTATGACATAGCACAGAAGACCAATAGATCCGTGTTTGATTTAGAAGTTAAAAATCTTTCCGTAAAGAAAAAGCAAGTTGGCTGAAAACATGTAATTTCACTGGAGCCTTAATGTCAGACAAATATCGTTAAGATTATTTGTTTTTTTAGCAATACCAAATCACAGGCTACGCCACTGTGTACAAGTGACAGTAATGCCCTAATTCTTTATTAACTCAAATTCAAGCCTCTAAAGTATAACAACAACATTTGGATATACTGTAGCTCAACAACACAAAGTGATTTAAAAAAACACAGTAAGTAGCTAAACGCATTCAATTCTCTTCCCATTTTAAACAAAAGGCTCTGTTTCTTACCTTGAACAAAGGATGTGTGTGTTCCCTTTGAGAGGTGTGAGAGGAGTTTAAATTGGGTGGAAAAATTGCGCACTTGTACTCCTTCGGTGGATTAATGGTTAACGCCTTCAGATAAACATGCTTAACTACCTTGTTTCCTTCGAGTAAAACCAATGGCCGGCGAGGTTCCATTCCACTGATACAATCAAATTAATATTCATGAGGATGTAAATCGCCTGAACAACATCTCCCTTATTTCTGTTGCATTCTTTTGAACACTTAGATTCAGTAATAATGACACAGAAGATTTTATCTTTTGATTTGTTTTATTTCATTGAAAAAGGAAATCAGCGTAAACAAAGAATTTCCAAACAATGTCAAGGTACACAAGATTTATATAACTTATTGCTTTACTCATACATTCACATCCTGAATTTAATGTTATTGAACAACATAGAAAAACAGTTTTCTCATATCTTCGAATACTCCGCAATAACTTGGCTGAGGCACGAACCTGCGTACCACGTTTCAAGTAAATATGACTCCAGATGACCAAGTATTGTGATTCTTCACCGTGTCTTTTAGGATATTGAGATGTACGTTGCATTCAGCAACATTCATGTTTTAGTATTTACATCAATCCCCTCCAATAAAGGAGCAAAACAATAACCCAACAGCAAGGCAATCTGTGCAACTCATGAGAAATAACAAGCCTTTGTGGATTTTTCATACATACACAGCCTATTATGACAGCAACATGTTTAAGGCAGACAAAAATAATAATAAAATAAAAGACATTTTTGCAAAGCTTCATGCAGGTTTTCACCATTATCATGATATGACTTGAATAGTCTCATTTTTTTATTAATTAAATCCGCTCTTTACATTTGGTTGGTGTCTAAAAAGTAAAAATATATTTCTGTACAGCTCTATTAGTCCTTTAGGGTTAGTGTTAAAACACACACAGCGTCTGGTCTTCAGAGGCCAAATAAAAAAAAATGTCTGTCTGTCCCGTTTGCTCCTCAAAGGACTGTTAGGTCATGGCAGGACTTTGACTTCTGCCTGAAAGCCATCTTCTTGTTCTTGCGTGCGACCATGCGGCCCAGAAACCGCTTGGCCTTTTTGCCGATGCTCTCTCTGCGCCTGCAGTTGGCCATGCGTCGTGCGTTCTCCTCCTTGCTGTCTTTCCTCAAGCGGATCTGTCTGACGATGCCCTCGAATAGGTCATGCACATTGTGGTGAAGGGACGCAGACGTCTCGATGAACTTGCAGTCGAATACAACTGCACAGGCGCTTCCCTCTGTGATAAAGAACATATGGAGAGAAAACTTAATTAGATGCACTCTAGGATAGGAAGTCAAGCAGATTAAGGCTTATAAAGATAAAAAATGGGTGAATAGTTTTCAAACTTTGGTTTTAGTTTTATGGGTGTTTGAAAGTAGGCCTGGCCTGAACCTGAGCAGTCAAGTGAGACATGTGTCCTGTTCTACTAAAGCCAGTCAGTTTGCACCAGTATTGTCAAATTTGATCATGAAAAACCTCACAAATAGCTTTTTAGCTTCAAATGATAAATATTTAATTATTATTTAAGCAACCAAACGCCTAAACCACTTCCTATGAGCTTAAATATTGTATTATCCGAACACATTGTACATCAGTGGCATATATTAGGATCAAAGGTTAGTTAATCATTCTGACTTACCATCTACAGACACCTCTCTGGACCGCACCAGGTCACTCTTATTGCCCACAAGGATTATGGGAATGTTCTCTGACTGCCTGGCCCGGCGCAGCTGAATCCGCAGCTCTGACGCCTTCTCGAAGCTTGATTTGTCTGTCACTGAATACACGATGATGTAGGCGTCTCCCATCCTCATGCACTGTTCCTTCAGCCACTGGCTGTTATCCTTCAGGAGAGAAACACATACCAGGTTTAGCATCAAACATGGCTGATCCCATCTTTTCCTAATGTAATATCCATGAATCAATATAAATGGAGCATACATTGCATAAATAATATATAACTCACCTGTTCCCAGATGTCATACAACACAATGCATGACTCTTCTTCATCCACCACGATAGATCTGTCATAAGTGTTTCCTGAGGAAGAAAACAATGAAATATTACACACACTGATGGAGAGGGGGGAAAGCATCTCTTATATGATCAGACATGTTTGTTGCTGCTTTTCTTCACATTGATTTTAGCATTTATTTTTCTATAGCAGTCTCCACATGAAAGCAGAAAGTTGATCACAGCCTCTTATCAAGACATCACTAGCCTTTGATATTTTTCCTTCACATTATGCTATTGGATGTGATTCTGACAGCTGTACAACTGAGGGCAGGGCTGGTGCCTTGTTGTAGATGGAAATAGCAATAATCAATGCATGTACACTCTTGGATGCAAAAAGTTCAGATTTTTTTTCTTATCAATCAACTAAATCTATGACTGTTGTCATACATACTACTAAATTAAGGATTTTAAATTATTCTCCCCAAAAATCGACATTTCATACTTGAGTGGTTTTGCTTCTTTGAAGATTATGGGTAAAATCATTTTAAAAAGTAGAAAGTGGCCTGTACAGTTGTGATGCTTAATATCTCAGAACATTTATTCATTACAACATTGCATCTCCAAGCATGAGTATTGCCTCGTGTGTTGTTTAGTATTATGTTGACTAAATGAACCTATGCCAGTCCTAATTATCACATACATCTCCATAGACAATGGGTGGTGGTGGTGGTGGTTGCTATAGGCAGGGGCGCCGCTAGGGATTTTGGGCCCCATGAAAAGAATCTTTACAGGGCCCCCAACACAGCGGCAAAATTTTTTGATGCTATTTTACATACAATTATGCATTTTAATGGTATTTTTGACTATCATTACCATAAAATAAAACATGTGTGATTATATGTTAGTTAATAACTTAGTGTCATTATTTTTTCTGTATTATAATTTCATCATCATTAGGGGCCTCTCTGGGCCCCCCTCCATCATGGGCCCCTAGAATCCGTCTCCTTTACCCCCCCCTTTTCGGCGCCCCTGGCTATAGGATTGATGACTCATCCAAAGCGTCAACATTTACCTGCTTCATCGCAGTCGTGACCAGCGTCCTCAACCCCTCCGAAGACCCGAGCCAGGCTGGACTTGCCGACGCCGTGCTCCCCGAGGAGGACCACTTTGTGCAGCGTGGACTCCGTCTCGCTGCCGGTGGAGATGACGGAGTCGGAGGAGTCGGACGCGCAGCTGCCGCGGTGCTGCTCGCTCTGGGAGTAGGAGGTGCAGCGCAGGAGGTTGGACAGCTCGTCGGTCTGCCCGGTCTGTGGCATCGTGGCGCGCAGGTCCCGGTCGTCCACGGGCATGCTTCTCCGGTGCAGGTTTGGTAGATTCATGGGGAACGGCACGCTTCCTCTCCTCTTGTCCATGTTCCGCAATTTGTCACCCTTGTTCAAAGTCATTGCGCTTTTACGGAGGATCTGTAGGATAAGTGTGACATGCGTAAATCTGTGCTCTTATTTTTTTAAATCACATTTAGATAGGTCTAAAGGGAAAACACAAAATAAAAGTCCATAGAGTCATCTTCAATTAACAATTAAAACATATATTTGGCAGAGTAGCCTATAATTAAGAAAATATCAAATCTGGTATTTCTGAAATTTCGACTTGACCACGTAAATGAACTCTACTCAACATAAACCGGCACAAAACTAAAGTTTAAAATGTATCATCAGTATTAAAGATTACTTACTGGCAATTCAATAACGAGGGAAATCCAATAATCCTTTGGTTTGAAGTGTAGTAGCCGGAAAAAGCGGTTGTGTTTGAGTCTGATCAGAGGCTCTTGCTCGGGATATTTATAAAGGTCTGGGAGTGACGTCGGCAGGGATTCGCCCCAGAAAATCACGTCTCCGCTTATTATAGTGGTGCGTAAAGGCATCATCACACAGAGGAGGGGGTGTATGCCTGGAAGAGCTGAGGAATCTCCCTTCCGCATCGCCAAATGGGGAGCTTACCTTTGAGGGGGCGGCCAGAGATGAGTCCTTGAAGAGGGAAAGCCCACTTAAAGCTGGAGAGATATGAATATTTAATGTTCATTTTGGGAGATACATTTAGAGTCGGTGGAAGGATATCCACAAGATATTAATGTGTAGAGCGCTATGAGGCTTAAATGGAAATGGAATCGCTTGTCTTGCTCAATATATAATATCTGTTTCAGAGCCTCATGGTCGCTGCAAGGTGGAGGTCAATGGCACAATTACACAGTATGATGGGAATTGAATTGTAATGTGGGGGAGGTGCACGTGTATCATGCGAAATATATGGCATTGATTGCTTTGTATGTGGCAGCCCTGGGCTACCATCACACTTGAATTAATGTTGTGCATTTGAGCAAAACATGTAATAATTTGGCATGAAAATGCAATGAGCACATACAAATCCTACACAGGGTGCATGTGTTTATCATTCATGCCTATCTCACCCAACACCTTGCTGTCTGAAAATTGAAATTAAAATGAAGGCTGCAGCCACAAAACCATGATTCTGTGCATGTGCAGTTGTAATTCTTCAGAGCTGGTAGGCCTGATCTATAACAGCAATGTTTGGTTTTGCTGATCCATGCCTTAGGTGAGAAATGCAAGCATGCTTTCAATATAAATCATCAAGGCTGTGCAACACATTAATCGAGTCAAATCTCCTTATGCTGTCCTGATGGAGCTCCAATCACTCACGATCTGTTTCCCCTTTTGTTTTTACCTCTGCATGGGTTTTGTATCCATCATCTCATTTTATATATTTTCTCGCACAAGACAAATGTAATTTTTCTTATAACAAATACTCTGCATGGTGTGTTGCTGCCCTCTTGTGGCTTTAGGTCTTACACGTCATTTGAACCCTTTAAACTCATGTCCAGTAAACATGTATTTTTAGCTTTGTCCCCGTCAGAAATGTAAATAGATAAAGACAAAAATAAATATTTTCATATTTTTAATCTACTTTTCAATGTAAATATTTGTATCAAAAGCTGTCTTAGATTTTACTTTTTCCCCTCCAAAATCAACCCCACATGCAAATCTGGATTGAGTGCAAATTGATTAGGCATTTTTGCTTTTTTATGTCTTGGAAGTCACTTAATTTAACTAAATAAAATGTTTCGATTATCTCTGAATGTGTGTTATTTATTCTGTATTTGGATAGCTCCCATATACTCTTCTTCCTGGGGTCCACATATTGATTCAGATTTGTATCCACATAAAACAGCAAATTAAAGGATTGTCTGGACATGTTTTGCTTTCTTTAAATATTCCAGGTGACAGCTCGTAAAAGTGCTTTTGTAAATATACAGTGTGTGAGGATTGTGACCACACACTTCCAGGCAAACCTCAGAACAGATTTTGGTCAAACATCACTTGATTTCCCCATAGATACATGTTTTAAAGGAAGGTACTATGAGAAGACAGGAAATAAATGTTCTAAGGGATTATTCAGTGTGGTCACAGTCGACTGATCACTGCTTATGTGGGCTTCCTTCAATTTGAGCTGTGTCCTGCAAAATCTGTGTGGCCTTTATCATCTTAAGTGTTTCATTTGTACAATAAAACAAAACACGTGTTGTATACATATTCTCATTCAGCTGGCGTAAATAGGACTGCCTTTGCTGCTGTAGATTGTTCTTAAAAGGGAAATGATGTCACCTAATTGCCATGATAAACACAATGTCGTAAATATGCATCATAGCCCGATCAATTTTTCAGGCCAATACTGATATCAATAAGTGTTTTTTGCAGCTGAAAAATCAACATTGCTCGCTGATGGAAAAAAGTTAGTCAATCTGACACTGTTTCTAAATTACCTTCAATTTAGTTTGGCATTTCTGTAGCCTACTGACATTACTTGTTATTTATCTGCCATACACATTTTTATCATATTTGCGATATGTTAATATTGGCCGATATACAGTGGGTACGGAAAGTATTCAGACCCCTTTAAATTGTTCACTCTTTGTTTCATTGCAGCCATTTGCTAAAATCGAAAAAGTTCATTTTTTTTCGCATTAATGTACACTCAGCAACCCATCTTGACAGAAAAAAACAGAAATGTAGAAATTTTTGCAAATTTATTAAAAAAGAAAAACTGAAATATCACATGGTCATAAGTATTCAGACCCTTTGCTGTGACACTCATATTTAACTCACATGCTGTCCATTTCTTCTGATCCTCCTTGAGATGGTTCTACTCCTTCATTGGAGTCCAGCTGTGTTTAATTAAACTGATTGGACTTGATTAGGAAAGGCACACACCTGTCTATATAAGACCTTACAGCTCACAGTGCATGTCAGAACAAATGAGAATCATGAGGTCGAAGGAACTGCCCAAGGAGCTCAGAGACAGAATTGTGGCAAGGCACAGATCTGGCCAAGGTTACAAAAGAATTTCTGCAGCACTCAAGGTTCCTAAGAGCACAGTGGCCTCCATAATCCTTAAATGGAAGAAGTATGGGATGACCAGAACTCTTCCTAGACCTGGCCGTCCAGCCAAACTGAGCAATCGTGGGAGAAGAGCCCAAAGATCACTGTGGCTGAGCTCCAGAGATGCAGTAGGGAGATGGGAGAAAGTTCCACAAAGTCAACTATCACTGCAGCCCTCCACCAGTCGGGGCTTTATGGCAGAGTGGCCCGACGGAAGCCTCTCCTCAGTGCAAGACATATGAAAGCCCGCATAGAGTTTGCCAAAAAACACATGGAGGACTCCCAAACTATGAGAAATAAGATTCTCTGGTCTGATGAGACCAAGATTGAACTTTTTGGTGTTAATTCTAAGCGGTATGTGTGGAGAAAACCAGGCACTGCTCATCACCTGCCCAATACAATCCCAACAGTGAAACATGGTGGTGGCAGCATCATGCTATGGGGGTGTTTTTCAGCTGCAGGGACAGGACGACTGGTTGCAATTGAAGGAAAGATGAATGGGGCCAAGTACAGAGATATCCTGGAAGAAAACCTCCTCCAGAGTGCTCAGGACCTCAGACTGGGCCGAAGGTTCACCTTCCAACAAGACAATGACCCAAAGCACACAGCTAAAATAACAAAGGAGTGGCTTCGGAACAAGTCTGTGACCATTCTTGACTGGCCCAGCCAGAGCCCTGACCTAAACCCAATTGAGCATCTCTGGAGAGACCTGAAAATGGCTGTCCACCAACGTTCACCATCCAACCTGACAGAACTGGAGAGGATCTGCAAGGAAGAATGGCAGAGGATCCCCAAATCCAGGTGTGAGAAACTTGTCATTCCCAAGAAGACTCATGGCTGTACTAGCTCAAAAGGGTGCTTCTACTCAATACTGAGCAAAGGGTCTGAATACTTATGACCATGTGATATTTCAGTTTTTCTTTTTTAATAAATTTGCAAAAATTTCTACATTTCTGTTTTTTTCTGTCAAGATGGGTTGCTGAGTGTACATTAATGCAAAAAAAAAATGAACTTTTTCGATTTTAGCAAATGGCTGCAATGAAACAAAGAGTGAAAAATTTAAAGGGGTCTGAATACTTTCCGTACCCATTGTATCAGCCTCTAACATAGATAACATACTAAACTAAGATAGCGGTTAATCATTTTTGGTAATTGTCAAAAGTTTTATATTCTTATTTAATGACTCAGCTCCCAGTACTTACTGACCCTTTCTGTAAGACAAATAGAACAGTATACAGTAACTTACCTTTGTAAAGCTTACACACATTAAACATATTGACTCATTTGGGTAAATTGGGAAGCTGTAATTTCTATTTAAGGTATACTGTAATTACTTTATTTGAGGGTATACAGTACCAGTCAAAAGTTTGGACACACCTTCTCATTCAACTACTTTGAAGAATCTAAAATATAAAATTCTGGTTTGTTGAGCATTTGTTTGTTTACCACATAATTCCATATGTGTTCCTTCATAGTTTGGATGTCTTCAATATTAATCTACGATGTAGAAAAAAATAGAAATAGAAATAAAGAAAAACCATTGAATGAGAAGGTGTGTCCAAACTTTTGACTGGTACTGTACATAATTGCGTAATGTGTATTTCAATTCTACTGGTTCGGCTGTAATAGAAATTAGACTACAGTACCAGTCAAAAGTTTGGACACACCTTCTCATTCAATGGTTTTTTTTCTTTATTTTTTTTTTTTTCTACATTGTAGATTAATATTGAAGACATCCAAACTATGAAGGAACACATATGGAATTATGTGGTAAACAAACAAATGCTCAACAAATCAGAATATGGTTTATATTTTAGATTCTTCAAAGTAGTTGAATGAGAAGGTGTGTCCAAACTTTTTACTGGTACTGTATATATTTACAGTACCAGTCAAACATAATTCCATATGTGTTCCTTCATAGTTTGGATGTCTTCAATATTAATCTACAATGTAGAAAAATTAAGAAAAACCATTGAATGAGAAGGTGTGTCCAAACTTTTGACTGGTACTGTATATCTATAAATACATTATAATTATTTGATCATATGGTCTCTAGGGGGTAGTAAATCACAAGCAGCCCTTTGTGTTAATCTGCTGGTGGATAATATATTCTCTTTGCAGGCAGCGCCAGTAAACGACTTCTGTTTGTGTGGACAGTCCTGGTTCACGTTATTGAAAAGTCATATAAGCCTGCTGTACTATCACTGCGGACAGCAGCCCTTGTGTATGTTCTTATAATACATCCCTGGTATAAGATCAGGGAACCGGAAGCCAACCCTTTAAGCTGACACCGCGCATGCGCATGTTTCTCGTGTCTTCGACCTCTACTACACACCGGTGAGAGCTAACCTCCTCTGTCACGAGCTGTGTGAGTTAAACATTTAAAACGGGACGCCTGTGTTTTAACTCGTATGTTTTGTTGTAGCTCTTCCACCTGCAGCACTGCTTAAGTCTTCTTGTTTTTAAAACCAGCCTGTGTTTTAGATACATTATTGGGTTTGCAGCTAATCTTGACCTTACCTGTGTGTCCACCTCACTCTGTCCACTTTGTACTTTCTTACTTCGCACACTGTATTCATCTATTCATAATGCATTGCTTTCTATCGACAGCAGACTGAATCAACACCAGCTCCTTCGGTTGACCTGACCACTACGTCCTCTCGTCATGTATGCCTGTGCTAAGTTCGTCTCCACGCCCTCTCTGGTGAGTAGGTCTGCTCTGATGAATGGAGGTAAACCGGTCCATTTATTCTGCCAGTGTGTTTAATGGTGCCAGTGTGCAAACAGCTGTAAGTCTACGGCATGCAGGGCTAAGGTGAGGCTTGCAGACGCTAGCATTCAGCTGTGAGGCCGTCATTGACCCTCTGCTAAAGTCAGCTATCAGTCTGCGTTCACACCTGCAAGGACGTCCTTGTTTTGAACACTTATCATGGCAAAGATCAGCCAAACGTTATCCAGTGCATCAGTTCTCCACCTTTTTGAAGCTAATATGAATCAGTAAAATATCAGAGAATATCATGTTGTTAATTGAGAAGCAGCCACATTCCAGTAGAAAATACTATATGTTGTATCACTCCTATGTTTCCTACTATAAGTGGTGTTAATGCTGTTTTTTCAAGTAATGTTACTGTACTTAAGTGACATTTTAAGATGCTGCACTTAACTTGAGTATTTCCATTTTATGCTACTTTTTACTCTTACTTTGCTATATTTCAGATTTTTTTAGTTCATTCAATTTATTTAAGAGCTGCAGTTACTTTTTAAATTAAGATTTTACACATCAACTAAATTTAACTGAGTAAATGATTTGAATACTTTGTCCACCTCTGACCATATTTTCTACATGTTGAATGTCACTGAAGATGAATGGAAATGCCTTTAAAGCTGTCTTGAGCAGAGTAGATGTGTTCTTAGCTATTTTATATTTATAGAGACAGATGTCAATATAACATTCTATCATTGCACGACTTTCAACTAAATGTTTTTCTTTTTCTTCACACAGATCCGTGCTGGATCTCGGGTACTGTACCGACCACTGTCAGCAGCAGTAGTCTCAGATGCCAGGAAAGCCGAGGTAAGCAGCTTCTGAAGCTAAGAATTATAACTGATTTATTGACTCAAAGTGTTCACCGAGGAAGAGCACTCTGAAGCTTTCACAACTCCATCAGTCTCCTTTGCTATTCCCATTACCGTATCTCACACACATACAGTGACTAGACAAATTACCCAGTAGCTAATACCGCACTTAAAACGCAAGGCTGCAAATTATACCATTGTTTAATGTCGCAAAATTTTACCCCGGTATGTTTTCATGTTTCCAACAACAGACCAACATTCGATTGGATGTTTTGTTGTCAGTAAAAGCAATGCTGACGTTTGCATCAAAAGTCAACTTTAGCTAGCTATCCATTGCGGCGAACTTTAGCTGCATATAGAGAGACCAGCAGAAAGAGAAAGATTCAGTTTAAGTTTGGCTGAGCATGTTTAGTGTTCCAGATGAATAAAGTGGATCTAACCAGTAAACCTCAGAAGCTTATGACATAACAAAAGTAACTGACATTGCAACACTTGCAAAACCCTTGCTGATATTTTATAGTTATTTTCTTCAAAGAGAAGCTAGGAAAATATCAGTATGTTTTCACATATAGCAGAAAAGATCCTGTACTGTTTTGTTTTGTACTAACCTCACTTATATTTCTGTGTTTCAGTCTGCTTCACTCCTGGCCCCACAGAGCATTATAGCCTCCCAGCAGCAGGTGGCAGTGCGGGGTTTCCAGACTAGTGCTGTGAGTCGTGACATCGACACTGCTGCAAAGTTCATTGGAGCAGGAGCCGCCACAGTGGGAGTGGCTGGATCTGGAGCTGGAATTGGAACAGTGTTTGGCAGCCTTATTATCGGATATGCCAGGTAAATTAAACACATCTGTTATCATAGGAAATCTCCAATGACAGACATTAGATGTTTTTTTTTTAAATAAAACTATCAGAGGTATACTTGATTCTTTACTCGGTCAAAAAAAGTATTTTAATTTAAATTTTGAGTGTAAAAATATATTCAACCTTGTCAAGGATTATTGATGGGATTATTTTGTAACATGTATTGGGTCCTAAATGGTGAACCTTGGAAAACACCGGGATTGTCTGCTCACTGAAATTACTTAGCAGATGTATTTTTTAACACTTTGTACCTCCAAGTTTCCTCAGCTGCCTCTCTCTCTCTCTCTCTCAACAGGAACCCCTCTCTGAAGCAGCAGCTGTTCTCTTATGCCATCTTGGGCTTCGCTCTCTCTGAAGCTATGGGTCTTTTCTGTCTGATGGTTGCATTCCTTATTCTGTTTGCCATGTAAACCAGTTAGGCATTTGCCGCAAAGGGAAACATCACAATGTTAATAAGAGTTAGCTGTTTGAGATGCCCTTGAATGGTACGATAATGTCAGCTTATCATGTTGCCCATTCTCATTCGTTGGTGTTTCTTAAAACTAAAGATTGTGAACCCACTGATGTAAGAAACTCTGGAAGACCCAAATCATTTAAAATGGTAGTTTCGTCATTATATTGTATATTTAATCAAATGTTTTCGTTAAACATGCAACCAATAACGTACATAAATAAATGTTTAATTCATCATGTGTGTTTTGGAACATTTGTAAATACTTGTGGGGTTATTTTTTTTAAGATCATTAAGATTCGCAGAAGCAGACACCATGTGCAGAAAAGTGGTAGGAAGGTGTTGTGACGAAGTCTATAGATGTAGTTAATAGGCCTCGAAAACTGCATACAAACTGGCTCAAGAGTGGAAGAACATACGTACAAAATTTAGTTTGGTGACCGAAATGTCTTTAAACAGCCTCAGGAAGTGAGGGTTTCAGGTGAAAATCCATGCTAGCGTTTTAGCATGTTTGCTAAAGTGATAGTGCCAAATAACAAATTCTGTCTTCTACATTCTTGCTAATATAAATGTCTGTCAAAAGAGAAGCTATTGTTTTCTCAAATGAGGTCCAATAAATGACAGCCATGTTATTACACATACAATACTGCAGAAGTCTTTACCTTTAGGCCTGGAGACAAACATTTGGTGAAGCCCAGCCCGCCAAACCAAATAGGTGCTTGAAGAATAACTCTGTTACTCGGCCATGTCTGAGGCAGCAGGTAGGACATTTATGTTTATAGGAACAACAATGCAATTCAGGCAAAGACATACATGATAATTAAGGTGAGGCAAAAACTGGAAAAATGCAAGGTCACCAGTGGTCAAATACAAATTGCATCCATGTCTGAATTATTTTTGGATAAACTTTTGTGCTTTATTCATAAAATGCCCAAGTGGTTAGCATATCTGCCCATTTTCCACTCCGGGCAGAGTATATATGGGACCACGAAAATGTTTTGAAATTAGTGAATAAGGTGACAAAAAAAGAAATTAGAAGAGAAAAAACTTGTATTACACAAACAGCAACATTTTCTTCTTCTTCTAGTAAGCAACTATTGTTTCAGTGATTTAAAGAGGCATTTACGAAGGGTGGGTATTTTATACACCAACCCCCACGACCTAACTAAAAAGTAAAAGCTGAAGCTGAGACAAAAGGAAAATGTGTCAGGTGGAACTACAGAAAGACAGTCGGTGTTGAGGGAGGACGGTTTTGAGTAACGTACCCGAGGTTAACGCATGGATGAATTAAGAGAGCGACACCCGTTATGACAATATATTCAGACATGTCAATTAGACAGTAAAAAAACAAATGTCTAAGTATATGTTCTCAATACATCAGTCCTACAGTGCGTGGAGGATAAATAGTTTTAAAACGCAGACGCTACCGCCGGCACCTCTTTGGTGGTTGTGGTCGGTTCACTGTCACTCGGGTCCCGAGGTTGTTTTACAGCTGAACCAGCAAAAAGGAGCATCCAATAATAACCAGGTAAACAGACATGAGAGGGGGCATGGCTTGGAGATATATTGTCTCCTGGTTTTGACATTAGTTTGGCTTTATTATCAGCCACGTCCTGTCACAGCTCCTGTCAAACTGCACAGGTTAAGTTAAGGTTTACTTGTCCTCCACTCTCCATCAGCCCATTGTTACTTTATCACCTGAAGTATAGGGCGGACTGTTTGGCTTGAAATACCCCAGTATACCCCTTAATATTTTAGATTTCTTTCTACAATACTGTATTTTATGAAAACTATGGCCAACTGCCTTTCTTTTGGCCCAGATGCAAATGTAATTTAATCTCGTATGGTTTATGGAGCCGTCATGTACATTTAGCCCATTACACGATATAACCAAATATACCTGTAGTCATGACTAACAGGAAAGATGTTACACTTTATATCCACCAGGGGTAGCGAGTGTACAAGACAAATGACAGCAGCCTTTTTTTAGCCTGTCTTTGGGAACTTTAAGTCCACCTTAAACTAGAATAAACATGTTGCTCTTCCAGGAGTTTTGTAACAGTAAGGTCATTAAAATAGAAAGTCTATAATTGATTATTCAAAAGGAGATATTTTTTTCCTTTTGTCATTTGATGTGTGTCATTTGATTATTATTAGATTTTTACACGATTAGGACTTACAGCTTTGAATAAGAAAGTATCCCATTGAAACTAACCCATGCCTCTCTCAGATTTGTCTCTTGATACAACCTTGACTACAGTCTGTCTGCAACAGGTAACAAAAAGGCGCAAAAAAGCAAGATCTTCATGTCAGCCAGTACTGGACCGCTTTGACCAGCAGTACAGTCAGGAGCTTGGAGACCTGTGGGCATCTGCGAGGTAGATTTTTTCTTACATAATTATTGCAGCATACACAGACAGACAGGGTTTGTACCAGTCCTTCATCAGGATTGCTTTTCTCCCACAGAGCAGTGCTCCTGGACCCTCACTCTTGGCAGTATGGTGTCATGCTCAACCGCTTCAGCACCGTGACAGGCGTACCACAGATCCTACAATCACAGGGCTTTTCCACATTGCTTCCGCAAACAGGTGTTTCCACGTTGATTTGTAACGACCCCACAACAGTGTCGCAGTCAAATTACCAAGCAGGAAAAGACTCCCTGTTGCCACCTGACTACATCTCCAAATGCCCTCCTAATGACTCCCATCTCCAACCTGACAGCACCTTTCATGCGCTCGGTCAGGACCTTCAATCAGAGCCTTCGCTCAGTTTATCCCGTCCTACACTACAGTGTTACATCCATCCATGTCCACTGCGGTTTCCCTCTCAGGCTCACAGGCCTGGCCAGCTGAAGCAGTACTATCTCCTGAATGCTGCCTCCCTGCTTCCAGTGCTGGCTTTGAAAGTCAGAGATGGGGAGAAGGTTTTGGATTTGTGCTCTGCTCCTGGGGGCAAAGCCGTGGCCATAATGCAGTGTGCCACCCCAGGTAAAACAAGCACTTTTAAAGGACTTTGCAAACTTTTATTGGATTTTATTTCCATCATGCAAACAGGTATAAGAAAGTAGATTTAGTACAGTTGAAGATAAAATATGGTAAATCTAATTTATACACTTCTGAGTGTATACGTCAAGTTAACATTTTGTGTTATGTCAAATGTTAAATATTGATGTTTTGTATTTATACTTATACTTATACTATATGAACTTATACACATATTAATGTCTAATTTTAAGATTGAAATGGAATCATAATTTACTGTTTTATTAAAGGTAAAACTCTTGTTGAACTTTGTTAAGCTTTGCTCTTAAATATGTATTGTGTACATTGCATGTAAGTTGCCGCAGTTGAATCTAAATACGATTTTTGTCTGCTGTGAATAGCCTGTATGAGTTGAATACTGTTAACAAGTAATTCTGTCCTGCGTTGTGTTCAAGCACTTCTCTGCTGTAATGAACCAGACCTTCACAGACGGGACTGGCTGGCAAAAACCCTGGAGTCCTTTCTGCCTGAGTCGCTCTCCAGCAGAGTGATTGTGTCCGCGCAGGATGGACGATCTTTTGGGAAAAGTGAGGCAGGAACATATGACAAGGTGGGTGCCGCTGAGAGTCACGTTTCTAAATTTTGCTTCAGTATGAAACACATAGAATTTTTTTTCAATGCTGTGGTTGGAATTGAATGACATCAGCAAGCCTTTGAAGAGAAGCTAATAAGCCCAGCGGAAGAGAATAAATCTGTTTATTAAAAATCGGAGCCACAAAGAGGAAGACAAATGACCGGGAGGTTTCAAAGGACTCCAAGTGACTGATAATGGGCTTAAATATTTAAAAAAAAGGAAAGCGCAGAATGAAAAGGTTAGTAAGACACAGTGAGAACAAAGACTGAAAGGCATTAGAGTAGTACAAACAGACTGCACTGATTCAAGCTGTATTGTGATATAGAGGACATATTTGTTGGAAGATTCTCAGCTGAGGGTTTCAAAGTTTGGTGAAAATATGACTTGTACATGGATTATTTCACAAACCTCCAGCATTTGTCTTTTTGTCTGCTGTTACCTTCATTAACTATTTACATTTTCCAATTTCTTCCCTTTTGCTTTTCTTCTTTGATCCTTTCTGTCTCTCTCTGCCATTGCCCTCTTGAGCTCTGTGACTCTGAACTTCTCACATTTTTTGCTCTCTGTGTTGCAGGTTTTAGTCGATGCTCCGTGTTCTAATGATAAGAGCTGGTTGTATTGTGGCAGCAGCCAGCAGGGGGAACAGAGACTGAAGGAAAGAGCCGGGCTGCCTGCGCTCCAGGCTCAACTGCTTAGGTAAGTCCAATCCCCAACATAGAAAAGTGTTCATTATGTGTTATACTTGGGTACCTTCCTATCTTCCTACACGCTATTACTCAGAATATGTGATGTAACCATTCATGTCTGAGGGTGGACTGAAATATAACGTCGTTTTGGTTCAGATGAGCTGTGGTGAAACATTTCCCCGCACTGTACTGTTGCACACAGAGTAATGTAAACACTATATACAAAATTACTTAAATTAGATTGCAAACAGTGCTGTAGAGTGAAATAACAATAGGTTGGATGGCAAGGTTTGCATAATGTCTAAATTCAACACTTTAACATATGAATGGCCAAGCAACGGAAAACAACTAAGAGTTTCCTGGAGGTTGTATCGTACTTGGTGGAATTGCAGATATTTCAGTCAAAATATATTAAAATTATTTACTGTGAGAGAAGAAACTTGACATATACAATATATTGAGGATTAAAATGTGTATGCGACCTAATTTTAGCCAGCTCTGTAGAATTTTGTGAAATGATCATTTAGACTCTCAGAAGAGTACAGCTCTGGGCATAGCTTCTCTTTTTGTTCCATGTATTCTTCTTACCTCTTCTTCCTTTTCAAAACCTGATGCCTACATTACTCACAATGCAACACTACAGTTTAGTCAGAGATTTAAATGTGTAATGTCATTAGCGATTAATGTAGCCTCGAGCCACTATTCTCAAACCGAGATGAGGAGCAGGCCTCAGAGATCTGATGACTTCACATATTGCTAACTTCACATCACCAGATTTTTTCATTTTCAAACCTGTAGTCTTCACAACGAACTGACACTGACTCAAGTGACATCACTACAGGTCATTTATCAGACTCCAACAAAGAGGTCAAATAGGTGTTCTCTCTTGAAGTCAATAAGTGCAGTATTTGTGTACCGTTTACAGGTCTGCGCTGTCAGCCGTGCGTCCAGGAGGCGTTGTGGTCTATTCAACCTGCACTCTGTCCAGCTTCGAGAACTGTGCCGTGGTTGAGACAGTGCTGAATGACTGTCCAGAGGCCGAACCCGAAGACCTGTGGGAGGAGATTGCCATTCCCTTATCAAAATACTTTACATTTAGGACTGCTCACCCTGGTCATGGACAGACGCCTCACATTTCCTCCCTGCAGCCACAGAATGGCCCCTCGTCCTCTTATCACCGCAGACTCGGCATTTTAGTGGTTCCTCAGCCGGGCAAGACCTGGGGACCCATGTTTTTGTCTCGGATTAGAAGAAGGAAATAGTGTGCAACCTTCTGTGTAGAAAAGATATGTGGAATCACATGGGGAAGCACACACATTTCCTTTGTGCAACTTTTGTTACCTGCAGGTTTAAAGTACCTCCTGGAATGGGCTTCTAACTCAATCACACAAACTGACAAACATACCTATTTGATATAGAGATCTTGTGTTCCAAGCTTTTTCTGCTGCCCACAAATGGCCAAAACAATCAGTTATTTCAGGTTTAATGGTTTTCTTTTTAGCCTTTGCAGTCAACCCTCTTCTTATTTATTATTATTTATTATTATGATTGATTGATGATGGCAGCTATGGAAACTACTGAGAAACTAGAAGTACAATTAGATGAAATCGACCAAACATGTTTTTTAATTGCTCCACATTAATAACTGTGGGTCCACGTTGTATAATATAATTGATCAAACTATAAGCCGATGTGAGATTGTTATATAAAATTTAATTCACAGTGTATTCTATTAGGAGTGAGTGCTTATGGTGTGAGTTTTAGTTTCTAGTAAGAGAAGGAGAGTTGACATTATAAGACTTAAACAGATAAACACACATTGAGAATCTCCTTCTTCCAAGCCTTAAGTCACTGATTCCGGTTGCATTCATTACATTTTGATTGCATCTCGAATTGAGTCACCACTGAATCTTTTAAAAGTTTCTCTCTGAACACTTACAGCTAATGTTTATTGGCTTATGTTTGTTTTTAATACAGCCAAGTGCCATAACACTATTGCAAATGTCAACACATGGACATTACATAATACATACTCGCTGGAAGTTAAAAGTTTTCTGTTTGAGAGATTAGTTTAATAACCAGGAAGAGCAGTAATGATATAATAAACACAATTCCTCTTCCTTCATCCCTTTTATTACCTCCTGCATTGTCCTACTCTGAATGAACACATGCTTCAAGTCTCACCAGCAGCAATCTTCCATCCGTCATCATACCTCCTTTCAGTGTGATTTCATCTCTTATAGTGGTTCATTACCTGGGTGGACTGTTCTTGAGTCAGGCTCGAGTGAAAACTAGACCATTTCATCGCAGTATTGTAGCTTTTCATCAGCATGTGATTGTTAAGACCAGAAGCAGAAAGGTGTTTTGAAAGCAGCTTTTGACAATAACACAGAAGAATTCATACAATTTTACCCTTTTCAGCATAACAGACTGACAAAAGCATGCTGTTGCAAAGGCAGTTGTTGTGCGAGGTGAAAGCCCTCATTTCTTCCTCCCAGATATATAAAGGCTGATTGTTGTGAGCGAGCGAGCCTTTGAGACACTGTCTTGGATGTGATTGCTGAAATAGGAAAGGTGCCTTGCAACGTTTAAACCGACTACGCTGCATGGCCGAAGACACAAGCGTTTTTCGGGTGCATTTATATGGCTATTTTTATTGGCTGTCCTACTTTCACTCCACTTCTGTGTGTCTTTGGAAAGTAGCTCTGGTCTCTGATACGAGTGCATCATTACACCACCCAGACTTCAACACAGCTTTAAAGTGGCGTGATGTGGAGATGAAGCGGGGCTTCATTGAGGTTAACCATGTTGCTGACCTTTGTGTGAACTCTGGTTTGTTGATGTTCCCCATATTGCAGTGTCTCCTCAAGGGGAGAATCTCTAAGCAGCTTCTCCTCCACTTCAAAGGGGGAGAATGTAGGCCTGCTTTGCATAATCAGGTGGAGAACAGCTTTTTGCCAGAGAGGCAGGAATTAATTTGTGGCACCGGCAGATGTAATCATTAAAACCCTAGTCATTGACAATAAAGGGAGGAGAAGGGGGAAACGGAGGGCAGATTTGTAGAACAGTATATAGAGAAAGAGATACGAAGTCCTGAATGCCAGAGGACAATAAAGCTAAGCGGGCTAATCTGACGTTAGCTGTGCTGAACCAGAATGTCATTTTTTTCAGTCTGCTAACTCTCAGCTCTGTCTGTTTATGTTCCATGTTACATTACTATTTTAGTGATGTACACGGTGACAACAACACATCAGGAGAACAGGTATTTAGGCAGCTATATATGTCAGCCATATACTGAAAGTCATTGAGCAGTATGTGTAGGCTTTAAAGCCCCACTCAGCCTGTAAATGTACTGTACGGCTCAGTCTCACTGCTCTTATTAACCCTGTTTTCAGCATCAGGCGGCTGTTTTCAGCAACAACAACAAAAAAGCTCCCAAACCCACTGAACTCTAGTGGCTTAACACCAAGCAGCAGACAGACAGACAAAGTTAGTGAGTTAGGTAGTGACTTTTTAGGTACAATTTTATACACATTATGATCCGTTCATATACAGGAAACTCAATAGAACATCATTGATTTAGAAAATGGATTATTTGTGGGATTCAACCAACAAAAATCACCCCATCAATCTGACATTTCCCTCCTTCTGACGAATGTTTGACTTGAAGCGTTTGACACTCAATGTGCCAGAGAGTTAACAAGTGGGTCTATAGATTTAGTACCTTTCGGGGCATCCATCACTCATTTCAAACGTCATCATTTGTCAATATTCCATTAATGGAAGTGAGAGACCAGGATTGCTGCTCTTGATTGATTGTCACTCTACTACTAATCTCTGGGGGGGGGAATAAAGTCTGCAATGAATTAATACTTACAGAGGTCAAGTCAAAGTGGTTGTCCATGGGAACACAGAAATACAGGAGTTTTGTTAATTAGGCTGCAGCTTTTTACCAGAATGAGCATGTTGGATTACAGAACACAAGAACAAGCACACACTACTGCAAAGAGATGAACAAGCTCGCCAAAAAAATCTGGTGGTTAATATAAGTTTGACATGTTTTGGTTAAATGCTTTTTACTGCAAACTTTTTAAATTTAAAAGGGACTCATGAGGAAAAGAAAAAGCACTGGAACATCAAGCGCACCTCAGGACTAACGGCAGTGAGGCCCCTGATAAACTACACCGAGAACAGATGTGTGTGGTTGTTCCTCTGTGAGCCTCGGCAGCTGCGAGGAGGGAGACATCCATAACAGCTGCACGAAAAGACAAAGCACAGGCTCAACAGACTGAAGGCAGGACAGATTACACTGCACCGGACTTCCATTCATCCTCTGAGGAAAAGACAGAATTGATCGGGAGATATAAAAACTAAATGAAAAGCCTCGGACAGTCCTGCAGCGAAATGGGATTGGGATAGACCTGGTAGAGAAAACTACCAGGTCTTTTTTTCAGTTTTAAGTAAGTCACTCATTTTCCACAAATGAAATGCAAACATGAACTGTAGATCAGTATAACTGGGAGCAATTAAGGCAATTTAGAATGTGAGTTTACACTTCTGACAGCTTAAACAGTAACTATTCGCACAGTGGATTACAATCTTCTACAATCCACTTGTCACCACTTTACAGAGCGACATAACTACTATAAAAAAATATTCATTCGTTGAACAAGAATAGTACATGATAAAATAACAAAAGAGACTTTAATAAGACTTTAATCAAAGAAAATTAGGCCATGAGCCTTGAAAACTTTTTTTGACACTCGTAACAAAATGCAATTTACTCTTTAAATTGAAAGTGCTACAATTAGTTTGAATACATTTTCACCCAATACAAGATTCTGCTTGTTAACATGTGATTATCACATGAATTAATCAATCTCTCACAATGGACTGCTTTATTATCGGTTCAACATCATTTTAGGAATTATCCCTCTCTATTTGAACCCGCTCCATAGCTGCAGTTCAGTTGCATTTGATCCTGCCTTAAAGGAACATACACACTGAAGCCCCGCGTTAACACTTACTTGACCTTTGCATGGACCCCTGCAGTACGTGATCTCCAAGAATAAAATGTTCATCCAGTAAAGGTGCACCTAGATTGAGTTGCCTCATCTCAATTTTCACTTCACTTCTGTTAAACTTCCCAACTTCAAACCTTGTTGAAGTGGACACTTCCAGAGTGAAGGCATGAATAATAGATTCTTCACCCAAAGGGGATAAAAAAAGAAAAAAAGGTAAAGAAAGTCAGAGGGGGATAGGTATGAAGGGGCTGATTAAAACCGATAGATTTCACACCAATGCTTACAGTTTTAAACTTCATAAAAAAAATATTAGTGGGGGATGTTATTCATATACGGCAGTTCGTTAAATTAAAACATGTTCTCTGAGCAGTATTACAGAAATAACGAGGTAATTCAGAAATAATGGAGCCCTCCCGGAGCCTACCTTTAAAATGCTATTCATCACATTTTATGTAAGCACTTAGGCACTTAAATAATACATTTATTATTCGTATTCAGCAGGTCATAGTGGAATATGTGCAGCTGTTAGGCGTTGCAGGATGCCATGTTTCTCATCTCATTTATTTTAAACACTATTTATTTATTTTTTGATACAAAACTCCGGCAGTTTGCCTTTGAAATTGGGCCCTGATTAAATTATACTGAATTCTTGTGCTATAGTAATAAACTGATTGTGCTTTTTGGCACATGTTGATATATCACAATGATACAGTTTAGTATTTGTTTTCCTACAAAACTAATTATAATTGCTTCAGACTATCCAAAAGGTTTTATCTCACATGTAAGGAAACAGGATGGCTGCTCTGAGTCACACTGCTGCTTTGAGTTAGTATTTACTATGTTCACTGTCTTAGTTTAGGGTGTTAGCATGCTAACAGTAGCTAATAAGGTTGATGAATGTCTTAAGTTTTTCGGGTATTGGACAAATTGAAATGTTGACCTTTTGGTGGCACTATAAGAAATGTCAGAGGATTACCTACGCTTTTAAAGTTTGTGCTGCAGGGGGACATGAATGACAATTCATCCAACAGTCGAGAAATTTCAGTTTGGGCCAAAATAGTGGACCGACCGACCAACCGACTGGCATTGCCACTGATAGAGCCATGCTGTGGTCATTAGTGCAAAGTGGGTCCTGCTTCACACTGCAGGCTTATTTCCAAATAAAATGACTCAGTAGTCAGTGTGCTGACCAGACAGGTTGAATGCCTGCCTTGTTCCAAGGGTTTCACAAGGTATACAGGAGGTGACACCGAGGCCAATGCAGCGCATAATCTGAAGTCAGCAATAAGGCAGGTGGCAGAAGGGAAACGTCTCCAATTTATCCTCCCTGTTGATTATTTCTTTACCTGCCTCCCTGTCTCTTCTGTGCCTTCACAACTTGCTATTCTCTCGGTCTCCTTGTCGCTGGATGACTTTTTCCTCTCCCTTCCACTGTGTCTATCTGGCTGTCTTTCTCTGCCCCCCTCATTCCCTCTCTCTCTCTAACACTCAGAGGCAGCCTTTGATCTTGCCAGCCCCAGCACACAGGTAGACAGCGATGCTGTATAGCTTTTCTCTGCCTATTAATGTCTTAACTCTTGCTCTGCCTTTTGCAGGAGGCCTACTGAGACATTATTTCCTCACACCGCACTGCCTGGACACCCTAAATCACATCATACTGTGTGTGTGTGTGTGTGTGTGTGTGTGTCGGAGAAATAAGGTAAATTCAAATGTGTGAGAAAGTGAGGAGCAGGTTTAAAATCCATGTAAACTGAAATAAATGTGGTGACAGCAATAGCACCTCAGTCAAACGCAACAAAATGTAGCCTGCTGTTTGTTTCCAGAAGCCATACACAGCACACTCATTTTGTGGCATAAAATAGATAAATAATGAGACTGAAATGAGTAATGTTGAGGGGCATATTATAACCCGACACAATAAGATCATCTCCTAAACCATTGGATTACTGAATAGGATAAATTAATAAATGAAGGTATCAGAAAAATCTGTGAAGTGTGTCTGATTTTTCATGCTAGACTTTGCATCAACAAGGCGTCGTTATGTGGTCCTAAATTCTGAATCATTAATCATTCCAGGAGAATGGGAAAAAAATAAAATGTCTCTGGCAATAAAGTAAACTGGTTAAATTAAGATAAATATCCATTGTGCTGGGTGCCAAGATTGCTTTTCCTGTGTCACACAAAAATAATGATATCAAGAGAGCACAATCCTCACAGTTAGAGATTTACAGAGACAGCTATGGAATAGTACTCAGCCACACTGACAAGTTTACCCTTCACCAAGAAAAACACCTTTGAATATGGTTTTAATACTTTAAACAGGAGCAATGAACCAGAAGAGGCAATATCCAACTTGTTCACCCAAACTTAACCATCTGAAACAATTGACCTACCTATTTACTCCCTAATCATGACCACAATCTTCCCTAAGCTTGACCAAGTGATTATAGTTGACTAACATCAGCCACGCTCCACCATGAGCTAATGATAACTCATTTTAAAAAGCCGTTAGCAGTGAAGATTTTTAGTAATAAGAAATAATGTATGCATCATTAGGTTTTATCAAAATTGTTTTTCAATAGTATAAATATAGCTGCAAATGAATCCTCTCTGTGAACCAGTCTTACGTCACTCTTTCTCGCCTCCCCTTCTCTGTCTATTCATCTTTCTCTCTTTCCCAGAGTGATGGCTCTATTACCATTCCTCACACTCTGGCTTCAAAAGTGAGCAAAAATGGAGCGAGATTTCTTGACCAGGGTATTAAAAAAAAGAAACATTTTCATTTCCCTCCGTCTCTGGCTGTGTGATCAGTAGTGAGTTGTGACACCTGAAATATAAGAGGTTTCTGGACTGAAGCTGAGCTTTGGAATGATTCAGTGAACTCAGTTCTTAACAACAGCGGAGGGTAAAAACCACTGAATGAATGTATGAGGGAATCAATTAGTCATAAACTCTGCTTCCTATAAAAAAAACTGATATGAACAATGCGGTATCATGCGATCACATTTTTGAATTAAAATATCTTATCAGTGGTTTCAGCTGTATGAAATGATGGAAAGTAATTTTCCATGCATTTATTTTCCAGCTGCACATCCTTCCTCTGGGACCGTTCCCCGTTTCTGAAGTCCCCCCCCCCCCCCCCCTTAATCCTCTCTTTCCCTAAGTGCTAGCTCCCAGCCTCGAGCCTCTGGGATCCACACGACTTGATTGTGTTTTGATGTTCTTGTGAAACTTACAAGTGCACTCAGCACTCAAGACCCATAACATACATTTTCAAGACGGTTCACTCAGAGGAAAAGAGACAGAGGAGAAAGGAGGAGTATTTACTGTTACCACTCTCAGTGCAGTGTACACACTCACATCGGCATACTATGCACACAAAACCCTTCATTCCTTTACATTTGAAGGCAAAAAGAATATCCTGTATATCCACTTGGATTCAATTGTAAATCCATGAATCTTTGCCTCTTGACCTGGACTGACTATATGCTGTATGCTACTGTATTTTCCTGTTTTGATATCCTATCATTTTAGTATATTTTTTTTGTTTCTCTTTTTTACTTTAATGTTGTACTCCATACAATGATCAACTACTTTAATTATCAACCTACATCAAATTTGACACACAAAAGTTTCCAAAACATCACTTGATTACTTGATTCTTCAAATGTTACTCTTCACCTCCAACCAAAACCTTACATCTTAACTGGAATATTATGACTTTGAGTTGCGTTTGATTTGAGTCATTATAAAACTATCAACTGGTCCAATGTTAGAAGTGTTTTACATAACTGATGGTGACTACACTTTAAGGTTAATGTTGGGAGATGTCACCAAACTCTAAGAATGAATCAAAACAAGAGAGGAGGGAGGTGTCAATCAAGCCCATGTGGTACACGCCCACACAGTTCTGAGTGGAAGTCTAATGAGGCAACATAAGTGAAAACACCAGTGTGGGTGGACACACCGGTGTACGAACGGCCTTTATACTTAGTATCACCTACAAAAGCAGCCATGCCAACCACTTAATAGCCACCATTAGTAGAATCGCTTACTATAAGCATTAACGCTGCCTTAAATATAAATGGCAACTAATGAACACTATGGACAAGTTAAACAATGATTCATATATATATATGTGAATCATTGTTTGTTTGCCGAACAGCAAATAGTTATGTATCATTTATATTGACCTAAGTATGAATACAATTCTGTTAAAAAAAAGAGCTGTACAAGCTGAAACTAAGAGATGTAAAAGTTTTTTAAGAATGTTTTTGGTCAGACATTTAGACTTGACAAAACACAGGTGTCACTTACAACATTTATGATTGGCTATTCAATTTAAGTTTCCCAGTAAATCATGACAGTGTGACAGTGAGCCAGTGTGGACAATAGCAGGACCATGAAAGTGAAGATACTAAATGGAAAGTGTTTCCTGCATGTCAAAATGTAAAAATATATATTATTAGTTAATATGCTAACCATAACATTAGCACTACCTTAGATATATACTGATGTCCATTATAAGTGTTATTAAAACGTAAAAGCTGACACTCATTTAAAGTATAGGTTTACATGTTGCATGTATATCCCATATGTGCAATATGTTCAAAGGGACATACTAAGTCTCTGTGATGCTGAAGCAATTTCAATGCAAGTAATGTGGGACAGATCCACACTCCTTGTTCTTTGTAAAAAATGACTCCTAAAGTTTAGCTGAATCTAATTTTAGGCTTCAACAGACTGAGTTGGACAAACCAATCGAGTATCTTCCAAAGTTGTCCACTATGGTGCAGAGAGTCAATCAATGCTGAGAAGAGAGAGGTGATGTTTGTGTTTTCATATTTCCTCTTTCTTTTAGGGAATCACAGCGATGTGACAGGTGGCTATTGGCAAGAATATCAAAGCTGGACTGAATGAGGTCTTTTTTTCTTCTCCCTGAAATCAATAAGTACTATATTTGAGGAATAAGGCTTTGGGAATTCAATATGCTGAAGTTATATTTAATAAATCGTGTAATAGAGCTACCTTAAATGATTATTTGGGAATTCAATAATGCTATTAACACTGTACATTGTTATATGTAAATCAAACCATAGAATAGATTGTGTGAGATTGGAAACGCAACAAAATCGTTGATGTCCTGCATGTGCACTTGTTTTCTTGTTAACAAGCTAAAAGCAATAAGGAGAATCATGGCTGAACATTAACTGAACCACAAACCATGGACCAGAAATTAATGTTTAATTCTCTCATGTCTCAGGGGGTCTTTTTCTTTGAACATTTGTCTCTAATTTCGTGCTACACACACAAACGCACACACACACACACACACACACACACACACACACACACACACACACACACACACGCACACAACACACATGCAGACATGTTTGAAAAGTAAAGTAAGTTCATATGATCATAATCATGTACAAACAATAATTTGTAAGAAGCAAGAGCAGCATTGACAGACCTTTGCTTAGTTTGCTTTAGCATTTTAGTTACAATCCTTTTGTATTACTTCCTTAATTGATACATAGAAATAAATGTGAGATGTTTTTTAATTAATGCCAGTTAAAATATGCCAACAAGCACAGAAACATGAATGTCAAAGCCTTGGGGACAACAACACACTGTAGGTCTAAGTGTGAAAACATAAACAGACAGTCTTTTGTGTTGTTGCTGCTGTGCCACATTCATTATGCAGTTGGTTGGTTTAAATGAATAATGCAGGTGACTAAATGGTTCTACAGAAGTAGTTCAATTATCATCATGAATTATAAATGTATTATTAAAAGGTGCTTGGAGATTTTGACAGTGAGATGGTGCACAATCACTTTGCCAAAAAAAGCTCTCTTCAACAAAACCTACCAATCACAAAAACACCAGGCATAGCGAAACAATTTCACAAGGATGATGTGCAGAAAATAAAATCACACTTGTTCAAGGCAAACTGATGCATCTTGAGTTGTTTACAGTTAGAAGTAGCTCAAATGAGCTCAGAAACAAAATGTGACAAAACTGTGAAGAAACTGAGTCATCAGAGCGTCTAAACAAACAAAACTCACAAATCCACTAGTGGGAAATTATCTTATTTGTCTTTCCCCAACTGTTCCTCTCTTAATTAAAAAGGTCACCTTTATTCTTCTGCGTACCACTTCATCTTTCTTCACCTCATTTCCCCAGTTATGTTTCATCCACCTGCCTGTCCAAGAAAATTAGGCTTTAAGATGCAACTGAAGCTTTTATAGATACACTTCAGCATCCCCCATCATCCATACATCCATTTTGCATATGGTACCTGCTTAGTGCATTCAGCGTCAGGGGTGTAATGGAGCCTCTACCAGCATACATTTGGTAAAAGACCAGGTCTATATCCACAATTTTTATTGTTTTTTGCTAAATCCAGCAACGGGATTTTACGAAGGCCCAACAATAATATGAAGGTTTGCTTTGTTCTGATTGGGACACCCATTTTTTTACAGATGAGAAAAACAAAGCTCAATAAATAAAACGTACAAATCGGGCATTATCAGCCAAAGAAACATATTATGATCTTCAGTTGTAAAGTCCCTTGCTTGAGCACTTTGTGGGAAGATCTAGCTTGCTGAGAGTTTGCTGTGCTGTCTATCTTTGTGGTCAGCGAGAGGGCAGCAGCATGGTGCCACCTCTTTTAAAACCCCCTGGAGGAGTGAGACTTGGGTCTCACTGACTCATCTTATCAAACTGGGCCTGAGCTTAATCCTGTTCAGGTCACGTTGCTTAAAAAGAGAGAGAGAGCTTGTATGGGAACTTTCAAGTTTTTTTCCTGGTGAGTTTTGTGCATGAATAAACAGACTTAGATTGTTATGCAGGGTGCTGATCATAGAAAACTGTATTTGATACAAAAACTCAACACAGAGCCCTACTTTAATGGGTTTAAATGCAGTTTTGTCAAAACATAATTTTGGATGTTATTATGGATTAAAATAGCATTGTCGATAGTTCTTTCAAATGACATTGTGTGCAGACCTGTAGTTATGAAACAGTTTTGAAGGGCATGAAGCCTCTCACATCCCTTAATCACTCAGAGGATTCAACATCCCACTGGGCCTCTTAGACACAGCTTCAGTCCAATTCCTAAACCACAAATCTGGGCTTCCCCTCTTGTCACTGAGATCGATCTTATAACAACAGGTGTTCACAGGTGTTCAAATGTGGTCAGGCATCGACTGAAAGCCTTTCTCAGCTCTAGAACAAAGGTATTCAGCTCAGTGGGCAGCAGGAGGGGGAGGGTCACAGTTTTTATGATGTCCTCTAGATGTTTGATATTTCACCTTCTCTTTGTGCTGGAGATGTAGGGTTGAATATCCAAAACGTCCTCTGACTTGAAGGAAGACATTGGCTAAAGTATTTACTGCTATATGGACAGGTGATAGTTTTTACAATGACTATATTAGTAAGGTCAAAGCCAAAGCATGACTAACTTCGTTTCCACACTTAAGCTCAGACTTTGTGATATTTCTTTTTGGGCAATGTGATGATGATGGTGACTCATGAAGAGCGCCCTGTTTTGCATGCCTAAGAAGAGATTTTAATGTTATCTATATTTATTTTGTGTGTATCTATTTGGTCCCCTTTATTTATTTTCACAGTTATAGCAATTATTCCTCAGGATAAGAAAAAACACATTAACAAAATGTTAATTATGACCTTTTTTGCTTTTGACTAAAAGGAAACTTCACCCTGAGGGAATTAAAGTTGATCAATCAAACACTACACCCTTGCAAAAGGGCAGAACGAGCCTGGAATGGATATTAAACTTAACATACACGCAACTTCATTTTCATAAGGCCCATCTTCTTGCTCAATGCTCACTGTTCCATTTAATAGCAATGAAGTTGTGGTTAATAGCCACAGTAGAGGTGGGCTTAGTCCACTGGACTGTAATGTTAACGTTAGGATTCTTCCTGCTGACTTCACAGCTTTAAGGATGTTGTGCCTTAAGATAGATACTGTTCTGAGTTTTACAATACTTGAAAGTTCAAATCCAGATTTTTCAAGCATATCAAGTATGATGCGTTCTGGGAAGAATGAATGCCTATGGAAATCATAAGTCTCAGATGCTGTTGTGACTCAGAATGAAGTCCCAATAAAATGGAGTTTAAGCCCTAAAATGATATATATTCAAAACAAAGGGAGGGCAAGTGTGATATTTTGGCTGGAACCATAGAAAGGTAGGAAGAAAAACCAACAATAGTACACACATTTATATACATAAAGGAGTCCATGTGAACCCTGGCAACCTGACAGGTAGCTGACCCACTTTAAAGGAATAGTTCATTTTACAATTCTGTACAGTGTCTCTGGCTGTAGCGCAGATTGACAGATATGGTTGGTGAGCACAAGTAATGGTCTCTGTACAGAGACGATGGTACTACATTTGGCAACCTTACAATAACTAGTGAGTTGACATAAAGTCGCTGAGCCCGGCTTGTTTTTGCTAATAACACCGTATTAATCTCCCTAAGACAACAAATCACTGCCTGTTTTTTACATTTCTGTTTGTGTACAGAATTAACAACTAAGAAACATTGTGTAAATTAGTTAGCCTTAGATATGTTTGAAGGCATAGTTATTCTGCTTTGAGGTTAGCCAGGCTAGTTATTCCCGGCCGTTAGCTAAGTAAGTTAACCGCCTCCCAGCTCCTATTTTAACAAAGGAAAAATAAGAAAGACGACTTTCAGTAAATAAAAAGACTAAGAGTCTACAGTCATGCCAGCTGCATAGTTTAGCTGGTTAGCATGCTAACATTTGCATTATTTATAAGCTCTAACTGCAAAGTATTGTGAGTGTTGACAGACCAAAGTGGTGTACAATCAACACAGGGACTGAAATCTGGTCTGTGGAGAATCCACATAGCTCCTTGGACCCGCTACACACAATCTGTCAGGAATTGATTGTCGTGTCTGCACACTTCAAACAAATTCATGCATGGTACATTTCAGAATCACTTAGTTGAAAATTAAATTAGCCTCTCTAAATGCATTATAATTCCTGTACAGAAGAAATGATTATTCATGTGATGAACGGGGCCAGTCAGTAACAAGCTTAACCTAACCTATTCCCTCCCATTCACACACACATACACACCTTTTGAATGATTGTACGGTCTTTCTAATTTCTATCAATTCCACTGCCACTTTTTCTGTAATCATAGTCAATAAAATACAATTATGTGACTGTCTTTCTCTGTCTGCTTCCCAAATATCTCACTTCCTCGCCCTTCTCTCTTTACCGAGTTCTCCTCCTCCTTCCTCCCCGCTGCTTCTTCTTCTTCTTCCTGGTCCTCACTCTTCTGCATGACCAGTTCCATGTCAGCCCTTAATTGTGTTTTGATGTTCCTCCAGACCTGCAATTGAGCACCATTCTCGCCAGCCAAAACAGAACAGACATTTGTCAATGCACAGTCACCGTGAGATTCCCCACTCTCTCGCCTATATTTTACTGTGGTTCCCTTCATTTCATCTCATTTGTCCTGCCTTTCTTCTGTCCTACTTTATCCAGACTATCCTTATATGTTCATCTATCTATCTATCTATCTATCTATCTATCTATCTATCTATCTATCTATCTATCTATCTATCTATCTATCTATCTATCTATCTATCTATCTATCTATCTATCTGTCTGTCTGTCTGTCTGTCTATCTATCTATCTATCTATCTATCTGTCTGTCTGTCTGTCTGTCCTAGAAGACTTCAGAGACTGTTCAATGGAGCAGTAACATCAATGTAGGAAGAGACCAAAGACCTCCTTTCCCCTCTGGGGCCCATGCCACATGTAATCACTGTTACTTATAAGGCAAACACCCTCTCTCTCTCTCACACACACACACACACACACACACACACACACACACACACACACACACACACACACACACACACACACACACACACACACACACACACACACACACACACACACACAGTTAGTCTGTCCTAACACTGAACTAAACCCAGCTCTGAGAGTAAATATTTGTGCTGTGCTAGCTCAGACAGAGGAAGGCTCCTCACCTCAGCACTGTGCCACCAAATCATGAATTATTCACAAAGAGATGGGAAGAGGGGAAGAGGGGAGATAGAACGAGAGAGAGAGAGAGAGGGAAAGAGAGAGGTCACACATACCAGAATGAGATGGAGAGTGAAAAAAGTGCGTGGGCAGGTGGCTCGATGCTACAGCAGAAGATCTGAAGGAGAGGAATGGGTTGTTGGTGGAGAGAAAGAGGAGAGAGGGACGAATAAGCAGAAGAGGTATTGCGGGAGGCCGAAGTAATGAACAACAAGGTTGAAGGCTGAGGAGAGAGAGAAGGACACACAGAGAGGAGAGAGGCTTGAGAGTGTGACAGGACAAAAAGAAGGCACAGGAGCAGCGAGGGAGATGAGGGATGGGTTCTCTAAATGTGGAGGACAAATAAAGATGTCGACTGACAGGCAGACCGAATCAGGAATAATCAGGCAGCACAATGTGTGGTCTCCTACAGCAGAGGAGATGTATAAGAGTAAAAGGATTTCAGGAAATTATGCTCTAAAGCTCTTTAGGTTCTAGTCAGTCTGCAGCTGAAGAGTGATAATCCCTATCCAGAACAAAATTATGGTTTATTCTTTCACAGGTCATCCTGTCCCGACATCTTGAAAGACTTCTCACTGGTAGAGCTTCTCTATTCACTTCCACTCTGCTCACTTTTAAAGGTTCATCACACGGTTACATTTTTTTTTCTCTCTTTTCTGATACCTGAGTAAATTTTACTTTGAGCATTTATTATACTTAACAGTTTCAAAGCCCAGCTTTACTACTCGTAAAAGCTTTCTGTTTTATATGAAATTGTATTCACTGTGTTACGCTCAGTTTGTAGCTGTGCTAGCAGCGTTGCTATAAATGGCAATATCGGTGTGAAACCTGGTCCACCCCTTAAAAAAATATCCTGAAGATTTGGTACAGATATCATGTTGCCCACAGACTGAATTGTAAAAGGTTTTTAATTATATATTTTCCTACTGATCTTTCTGCTTGCATCATCCTCAAACGTTTTCTGCAACTTTCGGAAACTGACGATGTGCAACATCATGAACTTTTACTTTTCACACACTTGAGCATGTGGAATTATTATACTCTTCTAAAGTGAAGAGTTAGAACAACAGCGGCATATGTAAAGGCTTATAAGTGTAGATGGCAAATCAGTCTTGAATCATCATTACACGAAGCAGAATCCGTGTTTCAGTATTTTGAGAAACAAGATGTGTCAATTTTCAGTTTAAAGATTTAAGCTGTTTTGGTGGATTTTAAGTGATTGTTAGTCACCGGAAAAGGGGAAAAAAATTGATCTACCACTCTGCACTCTGTTCATCTGTTTTGTGTCAGGACAATAGCTTTTTCCCAATTGTGTTTTCTGTGCCAACAGCACTTTTTTGAATGTTAAATGTTAAACTGATTTAAAGTTACAATATATGAACAACTGCAGCGTAAAGATTTAATATGTACAGTTTATCTCACACATTATTATCTACAAACACATTTTGATAATTATAGAATAAAATTGAAATGATGATGAAATGATTCCTGTTAATGCAAATACTCTATTAAAGAACGCAGCTTTTCATTATTGTTTATTGTTTTCTGCACATTTACTGTAAGATCTGCCAGTGTCAAGTGTTTTTTATGAGCATGAACAATGAAAAAGATGTATTGTGGCAACTGTATTATTCACATAAAAACACATAAAAAAAATTATAAAGACGGAGACAGGAAGAAAAAGTAAAATTAACCTTATTATAAACTGAAAAGATTCAAACAAAGTTTGATTTATGAAATTGTTGTTCACCATCAAGTTTTTCTATTTCCACAGCTCTTTGACATTACAAATATACTGTAATTCTAGACCTTGATATAAAGCCAAAGCCCTTTACTCACCATTAAATATTAAAATAATTGGTTGGTAGTCTACACATGATGCATCTATTGAGCACCATCCCTGTTAACCTTCTCCCCTCAGCAGGAATCCAAAGACACCCGTTTGCATTATAGATCATAGATATTATAGATACATTAGAGTAGAGACATATGCCATCCAGGAGTATTTACACTTCTAACAACACATTTTCCAGTACTAACCATTACTGGATTTTCTATTACTGGATCACCTACTGTGCAGCCAAGAGCTACATGTTATTTATTTTTGTCCAGAGTGATATAGTAAAAATTGTGTGTACTGCAGCACCCTTTTTGTCTATAAGTTTAATGGCTATATGTTAAAAGAAAGCTATCCGAATACAAAGACAGTGTCAAGCATGTGAAAGGTGGGGAGTTAAAAACACAACTCATACAAAAGGCAGAATGAGCCAAATATGTGTAACAGTTTCAGTAACAGTAACAGTGATCATTTTCAGTTCTTATATGTTCTTGTACTTGACATTTTAAACAAAATAATGCTGTAAGGATACAATCTAAAATCAATTCCCACTTTTTATCTTCATCATATCCTGCCAACTTAAGCAGAGAGTGGAAATACTGATGGGACACTGGAAATTGTCTGGAAACCTGAAGCAGCAAAAGCTGAACACTTTAGATGTAGATAGCTAAATACATTTTTTGGAAGTGGGGGAAAACACATTACTAGTTGACTAATACTGTCTGAGCTTAGCAGATTGCAAACAAGTACTTACATTGTAAGTGAATGTCTGAACAGCCTAAGACTTTATTTTCTAACAAAGCACGTCAAAAAATAAATATCCCAGAGGTAAACAACTCTGGGATCTGGTGCCGCTGTCCATGGTGCTGAAATGCTCTGGAATGCTCGGTGCCAACTGAGGTACACTGAGGAAAGAGATGAGCTATGTTTCCTTCATTGAAGGAGGCCAGGATTTGTGTTTTGGGGGGCCCCAGGTAAAGTGAACATCTTATTAAATTGTCTTATTTTACATTTTATAAACATGACATGTTTCCCAGCTTCCTAAAAAGACTGCCTGAGAATACTTTACTCAGGGAGGCAATGAAAAGTCATTTTTGAAAATAAACATTTGCCATCTACTCAGAAATGACTGCATTGTTCAGAACCTTGTTTATAGGTCCGTTGCTGAGAAATGAAGCCAACTTGGAAGTTCAGAAAAAAATGCAGCTCTTTAAAAGACCACTTGAAGCTGGCTCCAATTGCCAGTCCAACTCTGGGCTAAACTGCCCAACTTTATAGAATAAATAAACATGCTTACAGCTTGTTACAAAAATGATTTAGGTCTCTATAACTAAAATCCCCATTAACTGCAGGAGGTGTGCATTTATTTTTATTTTCTTCCCACTTTAAGCTCCACAATGGCTCTACAGAAACCTATGGGTGATGTCACAGAGACTATGTCCATATTTTATCAAGTCAAAGCTATGCACATGGGCGTCAGCCGAAAAGCAGCGAGCACCCTGGCATTTGCCTACTTTGTCCATGCCGCAGGCCTGCACCAACTTGTTAGACATAGTTAGTTTGGCCTCTAGGAAATGGTTCACTATGACATTAACATTGAACCTGTTGCAACCCAAGAAGGAAAACAAAGTTATGTTTAACAATCATCTTGGTGACTCACTTGGTGACACTCTACCCAGACATCCACATTCGCTGTGCACAGTATCTGCAACACCATTTATTTTCTGTTCAAGCCCATACACAACATACAGGAGACAGCATTTCTTGTCAGCAACCTCATGCATAACATTGTTGAACTGTATGCCCTACCTAAATGCTACAATTCCATTGTCAATATGCAGCCAAGTATTACTTGAGCTATCAATCAAACAGACAAAGAGAGACTGATGTGACCCATCAGTTCAAGCAGCACCTTTATCCTCCAACAGCCAAGTCGTGATTCTGAAGGCAAAAGGGTAATTATACCTTATCCCTGTGGACTATTAACAATTATCTTTGCTATTGTGTTACAGATTAAAGCTCACATGCCATTAGTCAGGACAGGTTGAAGCAAGTATAAAAATCTTCAGGACGCGTTGAGTGAGTTCGTCCTAATCAGCAGGTACCCATCAACCATCATACAATACTTCATATAAACACTTTATAGGATTAAAATGTGATGTTCTTTGTGTTCTTTTTCTGACTGAGATGACATTGTTTGTGTATTTGCAAACAACCAACTTCTGTTGCTGCTGATTGAATCATATGAATAACTTCAAGTGCAATACGTTCCTGCAAACATAAACAGCAATATAAAAGTCTTCCGAAACTGCATTATGTTAATGAATCAATTACTGTTGCGTTGCACCATTTGGTGAGCAAGAGGAACATTACGTTAGGATACATGTATGGGCAGCAGATTATTGCTTTCAATATTCACTAACAACAATGAAGTGACTCAGAGGAACACGTGAATGCATTGCATGTTTGTGTGTGTGTGTGTGTGTGTGTGTGTGTGTGTGTGTGTGTGTGTGTGTGTGTGTGTGTGTGTGTGTGTGCACCTTCAACCCACCAGGTCCCATATCAACTTATACTCTATTTGTCTGCTCGCCTTCCTCCCCTGCCACCATAAATAGAAACTGGCCCAGACACATTACTATTCCTTACAACATAGTCCAATGCAGGTAACCCACATCATGGCACAGATGGGATACACCGACTTCAAGAATGGCTTCATATTTCCTCCCATCTCCTGTGTCTCCCCCTGAATCGATAACAGAGAAGAAGCCCACACAGTCCGTCTGATGGAGGTGCGTTTTACACGGTGTAAAGTGAGAAATCTCACAAAGACCCAGTTAGATTTGCGCACACGGAGGAGTGGAGGTATACAAATTGGCTTGCGCGAGAGCATCCGTCCTGTAAAAGACTGGGGGAGAGAGAGAGAGAGAGAGAGAGAGAGAGAGAGAGAGAGAGAGAGAGAGAGATGCACGCAGTGATACAGAGACACAGTGAAGGATTCACTGGCTGAAAGTGCGGCGGGAAGTCCGGAATTTTCCCTTTTCTCTCCCGGTCTCTCTCTCACGTTTTGGGATAAAAAAAACATTAAATCAAAGACATTAAAGACAAACAGACTGACTTTTACCACAAACGCACATCCAGGAAGTTCGCTTTTGGACACTTTTGGGATAGTCTTGCACCTGCTGACCTGCCCGTGTTTCCAGACAAACACTCCAGCCGTCGGGTTATTCGTGCGCAATGGCTGACTGTTTCTGTCGTCTGTTTGCTCGTGTCCACATGGAGGTGGCTCGGGATGGATGGAAAATAATTCAATAAGAACTCGTGTGGATCCGAGAGTGACCTTCTGAGTCTGGATTGCCACTTCCATGAAACCTCCTCACCTCTTCATTTTTGGGGGGATCTGTTTAGGAGTCTGTGCAGCGTTTTAGTTCACTCCTGTCTGACTCAACGATGTGCTCCACTGGGAAATACTTTGTGTTTTTGTTCTTGCTTAGAAGTATCCTGTCGGACCCGGGAACCACAAACCAAGGTGAGTACGAAGAGCATCAAAACCACAGACGTGGGAGCAAGAGTGGATGCACCATTTTAGGGGATTTTAACCATTTGAAAGCATTTTTTTTTCCCCCAACAGAACTGATCCTCTTTTCTTCCAAACACGCACGTTCACACGCAAAACACAAAGCAAATTGATGTTTTGCAGTGCATTCTCAAAATTGTATGCAACCATCACATTTGTTTCACAGGTTAAATACTTTCAACACAATAAGAAATATATCTTCACTGGCCTTTGCTGCCATGAGGAGTAGTAGTGTAATCTTTTCATTAGATAATAAGGTGTTTTGCTATATCCCTCCAGTGTCATTTTTTGGGTTGAACCAAATTGAGTAAGTCTCTTGGTTTTAGCACAAGATGTCAGTGTCTATCTGGGATTTGTAAAATAACAACAACAGAAAACACATTGAAACATGCATCTTACGCTTAAACGTGGTTGTTAAAACGTTTTGCTCTTGGCTGAACCAATGTGCCAGTCTTGGTTTCAGTAGATTCATCTGCCCTGACCAATGCTATCTTACACAACACAGCTTTGAAAGACTGAACAGGGCGGTAATGATTCGATTTTCGTCATACATTTTGCACCAACTGTCTTTTAAAAATAGATCAGTCTGGCTCTGCATGTATCAAAACACACATTTATTCATGCACAACTTCAAAATGTTGGCCAAACCAAAGTATGTCAGACTTGGTTTCAGTACATTTAACTGTTTTCCGATCACTGATAATGTGTTGGTTACAACACACATCTCTGAAAGACTGAACATGGCTGTATTAATAATGTGGTTACTTTTACAAAGCTAATCTGTCTCAAAATAGATTTATTTGGCTCTGGATTTTACAAATAATGCACATCTAAAGATTTACAGCCTCAACACTAACATTAACATGAACATGAACTAAACTATGTCAGTAAGCAGGAGCTCACAGTTGATGTATCGCTACTCCTACTCCATTTTTTGCAGTGATTGTCATGTGGTAGTTACTTTTCTCAAAATATATCAATATCACTCTCAATGTATAAAAACCCCCCACATTTATACATTTACAGCCTCAAAATTCACGCAATAATGTTAATGTGTTGCCTTAACCAAGATGGCAGTCTTGGTTAAAAGGCTTAACATGTCAATGGAACTCATGGAAGTTTTCAACCTAATAAAACCTCATCTCAAAATTCAATCAATTGCTTTGCATTTGAATGAACATACACTGAAATACAGATGTACAGCATCAGAATGCAAAAATTCATACCTGTAGGTTTAATGAGTTGTTACATACTGTGAGCTAAATCAGCCAAATTATGGACCAGACTCTGACATTACAGTTCACCTGCAAAGTGTGAATGCACAGAGACATCACCAGAGCTATAGGCACCACAGACTGTTACAGTAAATGTCAGCCTATGGCAAACTCTGCCAATTTGCCTATTTCTGCCGCTCTGTCCTCTATGATGACTTCATACATTCATGGATGAAAATATAACTGATTTAGGCCCACACAGTCCCAAGATGATTCCTCACAGACACTTGTTGTACTAACTTTATTATTGTATATTCCTCTTATGTTTGGGCTAGTGGTTGACACTAAATGTACAGAAATATATCATTTCTCACTTTAAAAAAAATCATTTCCAGTGATATGGGCAGTGTGTGTAGTTGCATATGTATGAGAAACACATTTCATCTCCCCTCAGCCGTACTCATGGGTAAAAGGTTGCCATAATGTAATCTGTTCTTGACATCCTCCACTTTGCACATTTGTAGAGGTCAGTTTAATATTCCTTCCTGAATGTTTAATGTTTAGGATACACATTTTCAAAAACGACAGGAGCCCTTTCACTAGCCAAATGTCAAAGTCTCCTTTACTTCATTTTTCTGTGTTTTGTGTCTGTGTGTGTGTTTGTGTGTGTGTGTGTGTGCGTGTGTGTAAGTGTATGTGCGTGTGTGTGTGTGTGTGCTCAGTTTTCCCAACAGGATGCCTGTCTGCCTGTGGTGGTGACAGGCTTGCAGGGGAGGGGATGCACACAAGGGAAACTTGAAAAAACGGTTTAAAATATAGTGAAATCAAACGTATATATATATATATATATATATATATATATATATATATATATATATATATATATATATATATATATATATATATATATGAATATATTTTTTAGCCAGGGGCAATTTATCTCGGGGAGTTTTCTAATGAATGAGAATCGCTTGTGTATATTCCCTCAGACTGTGAGAAAGTGACAGAGATGAAATGGTTTTTTTATATAAGAAGGTATTTATTGGTCATATTGCTGTTTAATGTAAATATACAGTAATGACCAACCAATGTGTCCCGCATAAGGCTATGTCGATGATTAGAGTGTAAACTCTTAGTTACAGATGCTAAGTTACAAATAGACAATTGTTGATTGGGGGAGGAGTTTGGTGAACGGTCTGTTGGGTAATTTGTCTGAAAGGTATTCAGTTCACAAGCAACTCCTCACATCTGAGAGGCTGTAACCAGAAAATACTTGTTAATTTCTCTCGATAAATGACTCACACAGGAATCCAATACCCAAACTCTCATTGGTTAATTTTCTGCTAACCAACTAATCACTTTGATTGATTAAACAATTAAACATTTATTTGTTATCTAGGGTGTATTTTGAATGGAGGCTTTGGCATCTCTGTACACAGCAGTAGCATTGAGGTAGATGCTGCTCTGTCTTCCTCTTTAAATACAAGGATGCATGCAGCATCGTCTGTGTCATGATCAGCTGAATTAGATGCTGCTGTCGACTTTTATTACCATCTCATATAGAAAATAATGATTGTTCCTCTCCCAATGGCTTTCTGGAACCACATCCTGGAAAGTGAGAAAAAGACGAGGGCCTTTATAGAAATGCCTGTCTCTCTGAGGGATCTCAGTCAAGTGCTTGTCTGCTTGAATATCCTCAGCCAAATACTTCAATAATTTAGGATTCTAACTTAATGCCTAGTTCTTGAGGCTTCGTGAGCCACTTGCAGGGAAGATATATAGGAAACTTTTCAGATTCAGCTTTAGTCAGATCTCACCCATAGACACATGCAGCAATTTTCTGGAGACAAATGCTCGATAAAGGCTGTGTGCAGAAGAGATCTGAATGTACAGTTAGTAAGTGAGGCTTTTTTTTTATAGAGAAATCACACATGTGGTGCCACTGTACAACAAGATTTGTTGTATTTACTAAAAGTGTTGGAAATCATAAGTCAATGAAATCTACCACAATATGAAGGTAAAACAATAGACCAAACTGTATCATTATGTCTGTTTAACAGACATGAACCCATCCTTAAAGGAATAGTTTGACACTGAAGGAAATACACTTATTTGTTTTTATACTGAGAGTTAGCTGAGAAAATTGATATCATATGGTAAATACAAAGTTTCAGCCAGGGGATGGCTAGCTTGTTTAAGCATAAAAAACTGGAAGAAGGGGTAAACAGCTGGTTCTCTCAGTAGTTAAAACATCTGCCCACCAGCCCCTCTAAAGCTTACTAATAATCATATCATATCTCGTTTGTTTAATCCGCACTCAAAAATAAATCTAAAAAGCGTCAAGTTGTGTTTTTTTGTAGGGACACTGGAGTCGATGTGACGTTAACAGTGACTTTGTTTCTGTTCAGTGTCAGATGCTACGTAGGTTTAGTCTGTTTTTGGTACAAACTTTTTTGTTCAGTTTGCTTTAAAACTAGGCACTGTTATTAAGATTAACCACCTTGTGATTGTGGTTGATTTCAGTAAGCTTTAAGCAACTGAATACACTCAGCTCATCTTAAGGATTCAGTGTTAAACATTTGTTCATGGACGTACTGAACACCTCACTCAGCAAGTGTAAGTATCGACGCAATATCAAAAGAGAAACTGTGGCGATTTACTGCTATAAAGATTATTTGTGTCCATCTTATTTTTTTAAAATTGTACTCTTCCTCTGGTCCTGTAGAAAGGTTGCAGATTATTATGCTCCCAGACACAATACCCAGACAGGAGTAATGTGATTTGTCCTCCAGATAAATACTTGTAAGCATATTTGTGTGTGTGTGTGTGTGTGTGTGTGTGTGTGTGTGTGTGTGTGTGTGTGTGTGTGTGTGTGTGTGTGTGTGTGTGTGTGTGTGTGTGTGCGCTTTGAGTGAGAAAATCTGTTTATCAGATTCAGCACTATGGTCTTGGGTCATCTATTATTTCCTGGCTCCAAATACAGTTGCAGAAATGTAATTATGTTATGACTACATTTCTGTGCATGTATGTTTTGGTGTCTGTGTTTTTGTGTGTATGATAGGGACGGATAGACAGACAGTGAAGGGAGTTGTTGGGGAAAGTTTGCCACTGTCATACATGGTTTGGAACATTGCTCATGATTATGAAAGATTGTTTTTGTAATTTTTTAGATAATCAATATCTCCCTGTCTTTGTCTGTCTCACAGTCTGTCTGCCTCCCTCACTCCACATCCTCCATTTAAACAGACGCAAGGCCATCTTATTATAATTCTGCCCTTAATTACCAGCAGGGGATCAAGGCTAAATGAAGTCTCTGTAAATACTCAAGGGGTTCATTTAGTCTCATCAAATTGTATCGTCTCTGGTTATCTGACTTGTTCTTAAAACAGTAGCAACGCCATTGAATTAGTCCGGATTTGGCAGTCAGGAGTGACAGCTCGTCTGAAGATGTGACTCTTTGGTCTGTAGTGTCGACCGCTGAAGTGGGACGCACATTATCGATAGAGATTGTAATTAACTGGCTGTGTGGAGACAAAGGAAATTGCACATTCATCATATCAAATTGGCTCAGGGGGCTCAGCGAGGGCCGGATAATGGCTCTCCTCATGCCTGAGCCGTGACCAGAGTGCAGACAGCTTGAGATTGTTGCACTTGTATGTGCACAATGTGCTCATGGATGCAAGCCAAGAAACAAAGTTGTTAACATGCTCGAACAAAACACCACCAAATACTGATGCGGAGATTAGATGATAATTTTGAAATTATGAGTGTCAGATTGGCTATCAGAGCCATAAACTCAAAACATGTCAGACTTAACGCTGGTCCTGGACCAATCAGATGTGACGTTGTATTAGTTGCAAAACTTGGCCTGTTTGTTGGAAGTGTCCAAGTTGCCTCGTCTGTTGTTTTCCACCAAGGGACATTACAATGGATAAAATAAGGGATGCCCAAAGTCTGCCATTGTTGGGCTGATATTGTTCAGTCTGAAATCGACATAAGGCAGACTGGGGTGAACCCACGCTTAACCCAAAATGCAAGTATGGTTGAAGTAAGCAATACTGTCCCTTACTATAATATGGCTGCGGTTGAAAAGTTATTTTTGCTTTGAAAGGTTCCTAACTGAGTGAAATGACTCGGAAGTATCTAAGTGGCTGCCATGATAAGAGCTGTTCAAATTCTCTAAATGCTAAGGAAAGGTGCTTCAGTCCTTTCTTTCTTTGCTCCTTTAGCATAGGATACACTGGACCATCCTTTACCAAAGGAAAGAAGAAAGTGCCGCCCGACAATTCCTTGTGGAAATGAACAGTAAATATAGCAAACTGTCAGTTAATAAATTCTCATTTTCAATAATAAGAAGCATTAATAATTATGAGATTATGATTTATTACTAAATTGTTTAGAATCAAAATATACCCGAACAGTTGAATCTACATTATTGCACAAAGGAAATATTGATATTTTATGGTTTCATTGATATTGCACATGAGTGAATTTCCGTTTCCGTTAATTGAAGCAGTGTTGATTGTTAAGTGTGACAACGGCAGAAACTAAGGACCTCCAATTTCTCTCCTTCACACATCATGAGTGAAGCAGCCTGTCACTGCAGGAGCTCTTTATATATCCTGCATACTATAGAATGACAGATTTCATAGGGTCAAGTTTTCTTTGCGCTTTTTGTAGTTCTTCTTTGTTGTAGTTTTGCCATGGCAGACCTACATCAGTGACATCCACTGTCGCATCATCATTACGTAGCTTAGTAAAAGTGTAGTCGGATTCTCTAAGCATCACGGCTGTCTCCACTCTTTCCTTTATTGCATCTCTATATGTAGGCTACACTTCTTTCAGAATTGACACTAATAATTGGAACAGGACCTAAATTTGGAGGAATCATCCAATACGGGCGTAATTTGTTGTGCATAATTATGATATCCCTTTCTTTTCTTGGCAAGATACGCCCTGTGTAGCATTCAAATGCTACAATTGGCCAGGCGTTCATGCTCTCACAAGGTACCGGTATCCAGATTTGTTCAGGTACTATGCACCGATCATTAGGCCATCCTGACCCTAATGTCTAACCTCAACCAGCTACCCAGGTCAGCTATTGCCAAGAAAAGCTGTGGGATTCAAAATGACGCAATCTCGGGCTGTTGTATCACGTGACAAAATGATATCAATTGGCTCAAGGGGGAACTTCAGTTCTCTGAAGAATATGATAAGGTTACTGAAAGGGTTGTCGCCATTCATAAAGGTGGGCTGTATTTGTATTTTATCTTTCCCCTTTATTCATCTCTGACTTATCTTTGATGTCATGAAGCACAGAAAACTCCTGACCTCTGAGAGGCAGAGTACTAATCTCCCAGACTTCCAGACGGAGGGAGGATCTGTGTTAGTGTTGGTGTTGTCCTGGACTTTCTTAAGAGCTGTTATTTCATAGGTGGTTGAATCTGATAAGGGCTTTACAGCTCCGTCAGCTCCTCATTGACAGCTTGATAACTATTATCTGCTCTCTTCCCATTTTGTCACCTCCATTTCTCTTCTTTTTAAAATTCACTGTCCAACCTCTCTCGCACTCTCTCCTTTCCCCTCTCTGCTCTCTGCTGTCACTCTGTGAGCTTATACTGTCGTGTTTCCAACTTTTCTTCTCCATTGTACATGACTTTCTTTTGCCCTGCTCTCTCTCTGCCTCTCTAGTGGTTCTGTTGGACACTACGACAGTGCTAGGAGAGCTGGACTGGAAGACCTATCCTGTCAATGGGGTGAGTGACATTAGCATTTCTTAGAATAAGAATATTCACTGTTAAGCAGATTGGGGTTTTTATACAAACTTACTATATATACAACTATACACTTGAATATAACCAGTCAACCAGTCAAGTTAGCAAATTGACTAATATACACAAAAATGCATTAAAACAGTTTAAGTGATCTAACGAATTAACTCATTAAGTAGAGGATATCTTTAACCTGAATATCCAAACTGTCCTATAACCCTTTCTTTCCTAAACTTAGCCCTTCAGCCTGTCAAAGTTTTGTGCTTATCTTGGGTCTCATTAAAAACATAATCAGCAGTTTACATATTTTACATGCCAACCTTGCCGACAGTAGCTAGACCAATATGCCATCTATATATAAAGGTTAAAACCAGGGTAAATGTGATTGAAAAGTGAACTGTTTTAAAGATGTCTAAGTTATATTAAAATGTTGCAACAGTCTTTAATTTAACATGTGCATCACCTCAATCAGCCGAGTCACGTTGAATGGATTGTTATGTGAATGTAGATTAGCATTGATGTTTGGCGTCTAGGCCCTGACCTCACCAACACAAGGAAGCACCAAGCAAAGCACAGCAGGGGAGCTGACAGACTTCACTAGGCTTCACCTCATTTTCATGAAAAGCCGTTTAAAGGAATTCTTCACTCCCAAAATGAGCATTTGCATATCAATGACTCCCCCTGTGTTACCTTGAATTCGTGTTTTTCTCGCATGCCTCCGCGGTCAACAAATGTTTAATAAAACTGAGAAAATTCTTGATGAATTGAAGTAAATGGCGGCCAAGTTCAACAACAGCAAAACTAGCTCAGCACTTTCCTAACACATGCATCTTTGCTTAAACCTTACTTTTGCAAACACTTTAGACTTTCACATACAAGTGGCACGCCTGCACAAGCCTGAGACTGTATATTCAGAGGTGTTCTAAATAGTAAGGTTTTAGCGTAGATGCATGTGTTTGGAAAGTAGCAAGCATACCACTGGATAAATTAGACTTTACTGCACTATTGTACTGCAAGAGTTGTGGGAGAGTTTTTAAACGGATGTTCTGATATATTTTTACTTTTGTTAGATTTCAATGTAACATGGGGTGAATAATTGCTATGCATTTTGAGGGTGAAGTATCCCATTAAACAATTGCTATATGTAACTTCAACGTCTAAGGTACTTTACCTTTTCATCCAATGTTGGTAGAAGCTTTTTAGGGATACTATGTGCTGTTGTTAAACTAAAGCAACACAATTTAACAGGGAAAGCTAATGGAGCTGCCATTTCTGGAGGTGTTAGTTACAAATATTCAATACTCAACAAAAAAACGAATACAGGTTTTCTCTTCTACCCCAATAATCTAATCTCAGATTTATCTGTTCTTACTGTATATGTATATAAATTAGCTTCAGCTCAGCCAGCTAGACCAGCAAAATGCTGCTTACACATGATTCCATTAGTACTAAAATGTATCAATGTCATATACTATAATATATATGACACAAGTACCATTTCACTGCCAGTATGTTTAATTTTGATAATTCTTCAGCGCTCGCCAATGTGATGTGTGGAGGCAATCCCTAAATCTTAGATCTGAATTTGGAATTTTGTACCTTTAAGTATGATTTTGAATTGAAGACTTTTACTTGTAATGGAGTATTTTTACATTAGTGTACTGGTACTTTTACTTAACTACAATATTGTTTATATATATATAGTTTATTAGGGTTAATTCTGAGTGCATTACACGCCTCCGTAGACAGTAGAGAGTGATTAGAAACTTGGATAAAGGTATTAACGAATGATCAGGGATATGATTACCTGGGTTACTCTATATTCTATATAAACATCATATCCTGAATATGATTAAGGACCATATGGATTCATAACAGCTGTGTGCATGTAAACACTCCAGACCTGAAAGGCTGGATTCCCACAAGTTTCTTGTGATGTTTTTAATGACGACCAGTTTGCGCTTGACATCATCTCAACATTAACCCCATCAGACAGCACGTAGCAGGTCCTGCCTTATTACAACTTTTAACATGAGTGTTATGGGTTGTTAATACATGTGGGTTTATCAATCCAAAAAATACTGGCATAATGTTACTGGTAGGATAATGCTATTTAAACTTCAAGTTCTTCATCCTGTGTTCCCCTTATCTCAACCCTATTCACAAACAATGCACACTTAAAAGATAAATAAGAATACACAAGCTACACTTTTAGAGACCATTTCTGAAATGTAAAGGCAGAATAAATCTCCTAAAACACAAACATCTTGACTTAATAGTCTCTGGGTTTCTCCGCTGGTGTTTTTTATTGAACACATAAGACAATGTTTATATGCAATGAATACAGATTTGATCAAGCCTTTAGAACATCTAGATATTAAACTAATTTAATTGTAGCATCCATCCATCTTCCGTAACCGCTTATCCAGTTAAGGGTCGCGGGGGTGCTGGAGCCGATCCCAGCTGTCAGTCTCATATCAGTCTCATATGGCTAAGCCTAAAGGGGAAATGCTGTAGATTTCATTCATACAAATATTTCAGCTGGGACTGCAACCATCAGCAACAACAATAATTTGTCCATGATGTTGTGTCTAATTTAGGACACAAGGTGGTGACGGGACTGTTTGTGCTTTTGGGCTAGTATTAAAAGTGTAATAAATCCTTTGGACCAAAACCAATAAATAGTAACAAAATACTGCAATATTTTCAGGGCCAAATACCAATATTGCAACAGCTTCTCCTCCCTGGAACACTGCCTACACAGGTTTTTGCAATGGGGTGCGAGGACATCATTAATTGGTAGAACAAAAACACAACGCCACCACCCAGATTCATGTCGAATCAATAATTCATTACTACTACACGGATTTAATGATATTTTCATAACACCTCTCTGTCTCTTTTCCCCTTAGTCTGACAATGACAAATTGTGTGATTTTAATCAAAACATCATACCTCTCAGACTCCACCATTGTTGTTAATACAACAGTATCTGTCTTTGCAGTGTAGGTACGGGTGTGTGTTTATGTAACGTCCTGATGTTTTTTTTTAAAACGTATGAAACGATGATCCTCAGGCTAGAATCTATCCTCAAATGGGATTTTTTATTTGTTCGCTATACACATAATCTGACAGATTCTTGTTGACCTAATACTGGTTAACACTGGCTAACCCACTCTTTGCCACTGGGAATAAAATGACAGTCGTCAGAGTAACTAATACCATAATATTTTTGGTAGTGAGTTGAACTGAAAGTGGCATTAGGTAACTCACAGGTAAATCATACCCTAAACTGAGGAAGCACTAGCTTTGTAGTATTGGTTCAACCAGGTAGCCCTTTAGTAATTAAAAGTATTAAAGGTAAATAAACTCATCCTCACTGAAAAGATAAGATGTTTAAGGGCTTTTCTTCAATCATATGGCTTCAAAGGATGAATGTGGCCCTTTTGACCATGAGGCAGGCAGCATAAGGGGTTTCCATTTTTACAAACTTGGTCCACTGTTTTTGTGATTAGAGTTAAAACACTGATGATCCATAAAACCATCCACACATTATGATAAAAAATGGTCAGATGTATTTATTTTATTTTTTGGGCTGATATTCATAAACTGTTTCTCACATATTATGTGATATTGAGACAAGTAATTGTCCACAGTATGTGAGTATGATTTATTAAAACAATCACATACCGTAGTTTATAGGTTGAGGCCGAATGCAAAAGCTCCACTGAAGGGTCTAAGTATTGTTTGGCATTAAAAACACTGGCTTAGCATTAAATTATCACTAAAAATGGCACCTCTTTTGCTCGCTTTCTCTTTATCTATCCTTTCTCACAGTTCTCCCACTGCCACCACTCCGGTGTTGTTTAATAACACACATACTTTAAGCAATGAGTAGGCGAGGAAAGGCAACTAGGTAGGAAGAGCAGACGTTGTGTGAGGCAAAAGTAAAACGTACTACGACTGATCTGGTCACACTTTCTATAGCGCTACTTCTAGCAAAGTTCTCAGAGAAATACATTTTCAAGATTTATTTTATAATGATGCTCAATGAGAAACATAACCACCTAATTTAATTTTGGCTTTTAAAACTGCCACACACATTCAATTTGTCTGTTTCATTATTAATGAAGTTGATGTTCGGTTGAAGCCATGTCACTTCCCTGCAAATGAAGGAAGAGGCTTCTGCTCATGTTGGTTAGCCTGGTCTCTATATCACTGATTTAGAAGATGATCTCTTTATCTGTGAGGAACAGGTTCCATCTAAGCCTCTTTTCAGCGATAAACAACCTGCATAACAACTTTACAATGAACCACTTCAGTGGCTGTCAAAGGTTTCTGTCAGGAGCATTGCTCAAAACAAAAGTTTTCAATATCTGAATGTCTCTAAACAATGATAGGGCTCTGCAACTGCTTTTGAATATATTGAGCAGAAGGCTAATGTGTGTGTCTCTGTGAAGTCATTGGGGGCGGCTGATACAAATTGGTATTGTCAATTCTCAAAGCAGGATGCAGAATGCTACTTTTCCTGAGTGGTAGGAATCCTCTCAGAAGCCTGGACAGGAGGGGGAAAAGGCTTATTGGGATTAACATGCACAGGTTACAGCTGTACTGTCTAGCATTGGGTCTTGGGAAAAAAACTGTACATAGAGGGGAAATGGGAGAAAACAGGCTGCACTGTGTTCAGCAGCATCCAAGTCAAAGATTGTGCAAAAAAACATTTTATACTGGTTCTTAATAATTTGTGTTTAAGCCGTCACTGAAATAATTAAAGTGGTAATTCAATTACATGACCAATTTTTAAAAGGTAAATGATAATCAAAATAAACAACTTCATTTTTAATTTGTAGGAGATATTAATGTCAATTAAGTTAAAGGCACTGTCAGCTGATCATCACATTTTATATGTACAGACAGTGGGTTACATGGCAAAAAAAAAGGGGATTCAAAAAGGATTTACATTTTTTATTTGTGTTAAATTTGCACATGGTGTGCAAATTATGTTGCAAAGGCTCAAAGAGCAGTTTAAAAACAAATACCAACATGTTGTGCAGCCCTGCATCAGACAAGCTGATTGGTTTATAGAACTTCCTGTCATGAGGTATGTTCAAATCGGAAGGAAAAATATGTTTGCATTCGTACAAGTATTAAAAAAAAAATCAGCTATGCAAATGTCCCTGAACGGCACAAGTGTACTGTATGTTTGCCTACATGCATACGTGATAAGCATCTTCCACTCTTAAGCCATAAGAACTATCACTGCAGCCACAAGTGCTGATCCACTCAGCATTGCTCCACTATATTAATATGGCTGCTATATAGAACTGATGTGAACTGAGCAGCTGCTATGTGTCTTTCCACTTCAAGTCTGAAGATGGACTGAAACTCTTCAAGTAAATGATCATCTATGAAGCAATAATGATGAAGTCCTTTATGATGATCCCACTCTCTCCTTCAATACATCAACTGTATGCAGACACCATAGTCATTAATTGCTGTGTTGCAAACTTAGTTAAAATCTCTTATGGAGGCCTGAACAAGCAAAAGTCAATAGGACACTTCATAGGGGCACGTCTAATTGAAGTGCGAGTGTCATTGTGTTGATATGAGGTGTTTTAATTGCTTTTTGAATTGGGTGAGGACAATTTTAACAAACTCAAGGGTCATGATGCCAAACTAACAAATTAGGCCCCAAATTGTTTTTTGCATTAATCTTAGTTTTAGTATTTCATCACAGGGGCAGCCTGCACACTAAGTCAACAGTGAGCAGGTTAGTTTAAGAGAATGTGGTATTGCACTCCCATATCGCAATATTAGTGTTAGTTTAATACATTAATTAGTTCCACACCTTGTACTCAAAACCTACTATCTGTCTGCTACAGTCTGCTAAGCTTGGGGCTAATAGGCAGAGCGATTAGTAGGTGCATATCTGATTGCCTCAGAGAGCGTGGGCTGCAGCTCATCTTTCAAACTCTGGGTTCGCATTTGTTTTCTCTGCTCTGAACCATGCCACATCCCAAGGGGGCATTTTTAGCACACAGAGTGACAAATTACCATTTTCTCTTGTTTGTTTGCATAATGGAACTTCAATTACTTAATGCTGATCTTATGCAAACCAGAAAGCCTGCTTTCTGTAAAGATACTTTTTGTTTCTGCTCTGTAAGGAGGGCACTGAAATGACTAAATATAGAGTGTATATGTTGAATAAGCTCCTCTTGAGTGTGTGAGTCTATAAGCCTAAAGTTAAATTCCTTTCTCTGACTTCTAAAACATTTCCACTTTTACATACAGAATTCTTTTGATAAAACTGAAATGTCTATGACACAATCTGAACTAATAACTTTTGTACAGAGAATGCCCTTAGGAACCTGTAGGTCACTAAGTGGTTAGACTCTCAATTTACCATGTGCCTGGAAAGACAAGATATAAGACTTTGGGACAATCATGGCAACAAACCGTTGGTCAGGTTTTATTCAGTGATTATTATATATAATAAAATATAATTTATATTATATCAACTGTTTGGTACCTTTTTGAAGCTGAGAAAGCTCACATTTCAAATACGGAAGAATTCAATATAGTATGTAAGTAACTAGTATCAATTCTGTAAAGTAAGGGGAAATTAAATAATCAAGATAGTTGTCAGCGCTTCTCTCTTGTCTTCTACGCTGCTCTGGACTTTAACGCTGAAGGGTGATCTCTGAACCCAATCCCCTGGGAGGTGGGAAGTGGACAGTTCTGTCCGTCTGCAGACTTGAAGGCCCTCTGCGAGCAGAAACATCTCCACAGGCTGAGAAGCAATTGTTTTTTACCTGGTTTCTAAATCACCACACATATGATTGATAACTTTGAATCCTGTACGCCATATCTCTCCCTCGCGGTTTTGCGGGTTCCATCCCTTTTCCCTTGTAATTTGTTCCTGACCCGTCGCCTATGGCCATCCCTTGCCGTCTAATGTGACATGCAGCTGCGACTTCCAAAAATGCACCAAAAAATTGATTCCAGCAACTATTAAGAGAAAGAGACTCTGAAAGAAAAGACTGAGATAAAAGACATTTTAAACTGTCAAAGGTGCCATATTGACCCCTGCTGCTACGAAGGGGGTTGATAAGATGACTCAGCATCGTGCTGAGAGAGATGGTGACGAGGAATAATGGTTCAAACCAAACCTCAATGAAGAAAACGACCAGGTTCCGAAGATATGTAAATAATTGATCCCCTGACTTTTCATGTAGGTTCATCATCAGGTCAAAGTTTCAGCTCTCCCAATACTTTTTATGACCAAATACCTGAAAAACTATAGCCATTCCCATCAGCCTCAGCTGCCATTTGCTAATTAGAAAATGTTAGCATGCTAACAAACTAAACTAAGATAGTTAAGACAAATCGTCTACATGCTAGCATTATAATTTTAAACACATTTAGCTCAATGCAACACCACACTGCTGAAAAAGATAAGTTCAAATTTTTTCAAGACCCTCTTAAAACAACAGACAAGTGCCTGTATGAACATTAAAACAGTTTCTGCTTGCTGTGACTATAAAAAGAAATACTTTAATGAAACAATAATTATATAATTCAATGTATTATGATCAAATGCCAAGAAGTTGCTCCTCCAGTTCCAACAGCAATGATATATGCATGAGTCCACTAATCATAAAGGCACGGGAACAGTATTATTGTCTGGCTGGAGTACCAAATGAAAGAGGAAGTAATTATGATTGATTGATTAATCATTAGCCACTGGGTGTCTATTGAGCTAATTTAGATAGCCTAATTAATACAAGATTGATTGCTTTGGCACTGTACGCTCAAGTCAAGGTTAAAGTGTTATTAAATAACTTATATTTGAAAACACTCTCCCTTAGTTGTTTCAATTTCCTCTACTCTGTCTGTCATCTACCTTCCTTGGGTTTCTCTTTGTGCAACACAAGATATTCATCATCAAGAACTGGGCAGTGTGTCTGTAGGTGTGTGTGTGTATGTGTGTGTGTGTGTGTGTGTGTGTGTGTGTGTGTGTGTGTGTGTGTGTGTATTTGTGTGTGTGTGTGTTAATTAATTAATCAACACAGCAGCTTTGGACAATTTTCTCCTATTGAACATCCCATTTTTCAGATATGACGGGTACGGAATTTCACAATGTAGGTACCAACATGGTGGAGAGTGAAATCAATAAGAAGTGCTTTCCATTTAGCTACTTATATGCTTTTTCACATCCTCCATTCTCCAGTCTGTGGACCTGGAAATTATAGAATAGTCTTCTATTTTGGAGGAGGCTTCAGTAATCTGCATCTTGAAAAAAGAGCAGGACTAAAAAAAAAGAGTTTGTTTGTCTTTGCTTGTGGGGTCTTCAGAGAAAAAGTATTGGATACAAATAATCAAAGAGATATTCGAACCAGGGTCTTGATTTTTGAAAGTTTCTATTTCATACATCACAGGGCTGTACAGACTGTGCAAAAGTGCTTATAATTCAAAAGTGCTAATGTTTCAGTCCATGTTGGACTTTCCCTGTAAGTTTGAAATGATACTACTGCATTTGGAAAAACACAGTAGATCCCAATTTCAAGTAATTATTATGCAAATCTAAAACATTTGTAGGTTTTAATAAAAAAATAGACAACAAAACTCATGGAATTAAGTATGTCACACTTTAAAATATGACTAGAGAAATGCTAGAATACAAAAATTGAGTAGTTTAAACAAAAACTAGTCTTGATACATATCTACATAATAATTTAGTGCAAAAATGTTGCCTTTATTTTATTTGTTATTTTAGTAGAAAAAAAGCAAAAGTTACATCCTATGCAGGATTTTTTTCTGAACAGTGACTCCCCTTTATGGAAATCTATTCAATAATTCTTTCCAAATTCAGGGGATAGATCCTGGAAAGGCAGCATTTCCAGACCAAAATCATTGTAATAGGCTGACATGGTGTCCCACTGTGAGGATTCCTCCAAATGTGGTCGAGATATGTAGCCTTCTTTTGCCTACATTATGAGGACACAACCCATGTAGCCTTTACAGCCCTCAGTATACCAGGATACATTGCGCACCATCACTTGTTCAATGGAGCGTTTGACTGATCCATGTTAACTCCCAGGAAAAAGGACCCCCCTCTATGGGCTGCATCCTTTGGAGAATCCAGCCTCTGATTAGGGGCATGGTTATAAACTTGTCACTGCAGCTGACCTGATCACAGTGTAAAGAGTGAGCTATTGTGAGCATTACTGTAAAATAATATTACTGAAATATTGTAGAGACATAACCAAAACAAGCAATGATTTGCAATGTTCCAACGGTTGGTTCAACCATAGCTTAAAAAAATGATTCTCGTTTAGTTTCCAGTGAAACGGATGGAAATGACAGCCCGTTAACAAATAAAAAACGCCCACAAGTTCTCCCATGGATCTCATGCTCTTGAGATATAATTGAGTCCAGCTGGGTAACTGACAAAATCTCAGCTGCCCATTCGTTGCCACCGGAGTTGTGAGAAAGAAGTTCTGTCAATACACGTTAGGGCTTTTGAAGCTCTGATCATCACACCGTTAAAGCGGAGCAGACAAATGAGAGAGTCTGGCTGATGCAACAGCTTGAAAACATTGGTGAATCTAACTCGTGTCTTTCAAACGTCATGTTTTCATAGAAATTAAGTTTCACTACATGTAATATATGGTGCACAGTTTCTTATGGAACAGATTTGAAACCAGTTCATTCATGGGGGCATGTATTGTACTTCTATATTTTCTACTAATCTATAGCCCTTTACAAATATAAAACATACAGAATAGCATATGAGCCAATTCTAGTCACTCACATCAATCAACAAATAATTGTTATCTTAGGGTCAGTTCACCCAAATGACGCACATGATAATGGAATCTAGTATTACTCTTTTGAGATGGTAGGCATTTAAGTTACTGACTAAATACTCTGCTTGCTATATGGCAATTGTTTTTGTGTTTTTACAAATGTCCTCATATTTGCTTCCTATATTGTTACAGTGGGATGCTATCACAGAGATGGATGAGCAGAACAGACCTATTCACACCTTCCAGGTTTGCCATGTAATGGAGCCAAACCAGAACAACTGGCTACGGTCTGGATGGATCCAGCGGCAGGCTGCACAGAGGGTCTGGTCAACATATCACTTTCCTAAGACACATTTTACTTTGCAAGAAATTTGAATCAAATGAAGTCTTGATTCAGGGCCAGGTTATGACATTGTCTTCAAGTTCGCAAAGTCAAATGTACTGAAAAGCCTACCATTGGTCAGGCAATATGTAGAGTTGACTGCAAAATATTTAATAGGTCTGTATTTAAGATGTTTAATGAGCTTGGGATGATTTCTTTCTGAATCTATATTTTTTAACTCAGGTATATGTGGAGCTGCGTTTCACACTGAGAGACTGCAACTCCATTCCTTGGGTGTCTGGTACCTGTAAGGAAACCTTCAACCTCTTTTACCTGCAGACAGAAGAACCGCTCTCTGTAGTGACACGGTTCAGGTCCACTGACTATGCCAAGGTCGGTTATCAGAGCCGCATCTTGAAAAAAGAGTTCTCTGTTGCGCTAATGGTATGATTCGGTAACAATGAACTTTGCTAAAAAGTTGTTTGTTGTTGGCTTCAAGGTGGACACCATAGCGGCAGATGAGAGTTTTACGCAGACAGATCTTGGAGATCGGGTTCTTCGACTCAATACCGAGGTCAGGGAGGTGGGACCGGTGACACTGAAGGGATTCTACTTGGCATTCCAGGACGTAGGAGCTTGTATTGCCCTCGTGTCTGTCAAGGTCAGTGAACAGGGGTGGTTCGACTTATGTTTGCATGAACTACAGCAATTAACCTGTCAATTGTATTTCTTTCACAAGACTGGCAGTAATTCAACTTCCTGTCTTATAAGGTGTTCTACAAGCGCTGCCCATCGACTTTAAGGAACCTGGCAGCATTTCCAGACACAGTGCCACACATGGACTCATCCTCTCTGGTGGAAGTAAGGGGCGCATGTGTGGAGAACGCAGAGGAGAGGGACACACCCAAATTGTACTGTGGTGCTGACGGAGACTGGCTGGTACCACTGGGTCGCTGTGTCTGTAGCATTGGCCACGAAGAGATGGATGGCTACTGCCAGGGTGAGAAGTGTGTTTGTGTTTGTACTAATTTTAGAGCAGAACAGTGAACCAAAGCTGGAGATACAGAGAAAGAGTAAGAATCAAATGGTGATAGAGAGAAAGGGGGAGAAGAAAATAAAAGAAGGCATTGCGATAACAGATCTCCAGGGCCTCCCCAGTCATCTGCAGGAGTTTGAGTTTACAGAACTGCTATTCCCTCCTCTCATTCTAAGATCCTGCATCCTTGTCTGATCCTCTCAATCTCTCTTCATCTCTTCACAGCTCCACCCCTACCCCTCGTCATCTTCTCTCCTCTCTTGTCCACTTTGTTTTGCTTCACTTACCAGCCCCCCTCCTTCTTTCTCCTCCGTGTCCCTTTATTTGCTCTCTTTTTATTCCTCCCTTTTGCTGTCTCTCATCACCATCCTTTTCTGCTATGCGATCTCAAACAATGTGGTTAAGAAGGGATTTTCATTTGACATTTCAAAATGGCTCTTATGAGGAACCTTCTGGACTCTGTCAATTATTTGGTTAAAATGGGAAAGTCGTTTATTTTAATATCAAGCTGTTTTGGCTTTCTGCTGTTTATATATCAGTTGTTGTCTTGATAAATATCACGCTGTGGCAGATAAATGCAAACATTCACCCGCATAGCATTTACATAAACACTCTTAAATCTAACAACTTTGATGAATAACACAAAGCTTCTGTGAAAGGCTTTTTTTAAGGATGCCACTTCTCTAATTAGTCGTATCAGCATTATCGAAATATGGCCTTTTGTCAGCAAAACAGATTGTGAAAAAGTTAAAGAAACTGTTGAGTTGTTCCAGATAGTCTTTGGCCTGGTTTCCCAATTAGACTGTGCAGACAGACTGGGGGCTAGCTGGCTAATTGCCTTCATTTGTTAGTTTCACAGCTAATTTAGCTTGCACCTAGTCTTTTTTTAAAACTCCCCCAACCCTCTCTTTCATTTACGAAGCTGAGGCTTGCTGTTGTAATTAAGGCAGGTGCTAAATGGAGCCACACTGCATGATTACAATTGAAGTGCACCTCCTGTTACTAGCTACATTTTGCAGACTTACAGAAGTCTCAGCTGGTTGGGGTGAAATTCATGCAGTGCCCCTGTGGTGATATGGTTACTCAGGTTATTACAGAGAGAACTCCAACAGTCATTAGTACAGTTGATATGTAGGGCAGCCTGTAATATCTCCTTTATTTGCTCTGCGGGTGTAATCTTTCTTTTTATCTTCTGCTCTTTTCTGTGCTTCGTATTTATCCTTTCTCTCTCTCGCCCTCAATCATCTCAAAGATGTAGTTAAACAACACAGAAGCCTGTCAGGAGAGATTACTGATGAGACGGCAGTTTAGGAGCAGCACTCTCATGGTGTCCCTCGTATATGTCCTGCATCTATATTCTCCCTGTTCCTCCCCTTTGACAGTAGTTGCTGCTCTCGATTGTACTGTAGCTGCAAGTGTCTAGGGGATCTTGGCAGCCGCTGCAATGAATGGATCGGTAACTCATGTAGCAGGAACCCACTTGACACTTGGAATACAATGTTTGCTTGTCTATTTATTCACTCGTACGTACTGCATGTTCTTTGAACTAACACAGCTAAATTGTCAGACACCTCAGGTCGACTGTAAGAGATGAATGCAATTTTATACTACAATATATAAATAAATACATACACACATATATATATATATATATATATAGTACATATTTATATGCTTAAAATCTATTTAGAAACTGCTCATGGATCAAACAACCAAATAGGAATGTCTGTTTTCAGATAATCCAGCAAAATAAACAGCTGACCAATCAAGTTATTATATCACAATAATGTAAAAATCATGTACAGGTTTAATATTGCCACAAACTAATTCTGCTGTTGATTTGCAACACTGTCCACAAAGGTTTAATACAGCCAGAGATATAGAGGACAGCTATCTCATTATTAACAAATGAAAAATTCTGACAGTTGAAAAATCTTTATCTTCTCACAGTATATATCATTCTGTTGCCCAACTGGAACTGATTTCAAGGAGATTTAAGGATGATTGGCTGACACAACCAGCTCATTTTTCACTAATACTCTTGGTATTTGGTATTTCTGAGACAGGTTTATTATGGTATTAATAGGTATTATTGCCACTCTAGTCTTAATTTTAACCTGGTAAAACTAGCTGGGTAATTTAGAATGACTAACAGTACATTGCTTCTATTATCAGTCCCACTAAGTATTTTGTCGGCAGTTAAATATTTGTAATATAATTCCAAACATTTAATAATGCAAAATACTATTGTATGTGAATATAAGTACATACTTGTGATGCACAATCCAACATGCCAGATCAGTATCAACGCTGATACTGACTTTATTGATCAGGTATCGTCCAGGATGTCAGTGTCATAAAATCCTGTTTTTTTAACATGAAAATTATTTTAATGATTTGAGTTATACAGATATATAAAATGTGTGGATCAGAAATTCAGTTTCGGTAGGCACCATGAGCTGACCTGAGTAACTGCACGTAAAGTTTAGCAGCAGTTTCCCCTTGTGTCCAGTCTTTGTGTCTGCAAAACATTTCCCAAAGTTACCCCTGCACTGGACATGAACGTATTGTCTCACTGTGTCTGAAAGAAACAAGCTTTCTGATTTACCCTTCTCTGAAATACTGTTGTATCATCCTGGGTAAAGAAAGCCAGAGATACGGCTCTTTTGTTTTGCTGTGCAGGAGTTAGTTAGTCGGGTTCAGAAACATCTATCAAGTTTGATCTGCTGTGCAATTCTCAAACGACATCTTTGAACTCATTAACATTAGCTCAGAAGAGGTGATCGATAGTAACAACACATTATACCCTTGCAATTAATGATTTATGGCTTTAATGAATTATAGCTAATTCTCTTTTTCAATCAATATTTTCCATAGTTCTGGCAGAGCTTGTGCGGTAATGAAGATGTGCACTTTTTGCAAGTAGTTGCAGGAAGTTTAGGCTTGAACTTGCGGTGACTTCTGCTTTCTCCTCGTTTTCATTTTGGAACACTGCTTCAAAGGGTACTGTGATCAAAGCTGTCTGAGAGGCAGCATGGGGAAAGAGCAAAAGAGGGAGAGAGAGAGAGAGCGAGAGAGTGTGAGAGAGAATAGGGAAAACCCCAGCGCTCCCGAATATAAGCAGAGCTCTCCGCGAACACGTCCATCTTTCCCTCCCAGCTGCCTAAACAAAGGCATCAGCGCTTATCAAACCCTGCTTTCCACCCCGATAGCATTCTGCCAGACTGTTTTGACATCTCAATCGAGTGTTTTATTATTCTATTCCTTTCATACAGTGTCAGCCACAAGAGGATTACTCAGAGATGGGCTGGTTATATCATGACCTAGATAAGGCAACATCATAGTGCTAATGCTATTTGTTCCACGTCCTTTCGTCACACAATCATATTCAAAAGGAGGCAGTGATTTGTGGGGGAAGCTAATAGAGACATCTTTTTGAATTGAATTTGAATCAGAATGAATATGCAGGCAAAACCAAAAACCTAACAGTAATCTAAGTGATTACGCAACAGCATAAAATCTTATATATTGAAATATTTTGTTTTCAGCAAAACCTTTTAATTGATAATTTTGGCATATCCTGTACTTTTCATGAAGTCGATACAAACACAGATCAGTTTCTCTTCTAACTGTAAAGATGAATGATGAACAGAGATTTTCAGAATCACATCAGTGTTTTCACTTTTCTCTTTGTCCCCATGACCCATCCGTGTCAGACTTCTCCAGAAATCAACAAAACTTAGCTTGCTCACTGATGACCTCTGCTGTCTCAAGATACAGGATTGATCAGGCAGGAAAAGTACAAACTAGTGAGCCAGGTAAAGTGGAATAGGAAATGATGAAATCAATACTTTCTCTTAGCTGCATCTGAGCCACTGTTCACCTCTTCTGTCCATTAAGGACTGTGTTTACCCTGGCCTCTAACACCGCTCAGCCAGACTAGAGCATCACTCATTCTCTGTGAACTTCCCATCTGCATATCAAAGCTTCAAAGAGTCCAGGGTAAACATAGTCTCAGACTCCATCTGTTTCTTACAACATAAAGCCAAGAGACACTTCCAACTCTACACAACGCAAAATCTCTTGGTTGGCACGTCTTTCATTTCGTTTTTAAGCTACTTGGATTAATACTTTTATGGATCAAATTACTGTGCAGTTTAAAAGGGATCACCTGTAGTTAGGTCCCCCTTAGCTCGACAGAGCTTTGCAGGTCATTGTTTTGGTTTTCCAGCCTGCAAATCTACTGTTCCAATTCACTTACTGCGCTTATCGGCAATGTTTTCAGCAGGCAGGCAGCTGATTTAAGCGAAAACACTCTAGAAACCCACTATTCACCACCATCACCACTCAGACAAAGCTAGCAACTATTGGTTAACATAGTGTAGTGTTTAGCAGCTGAAGAGCCACATACTTCCCTTAGTAGCGTAGTTGGTGTAGACCAATTCAGAGCAAAAAAGTCAACTGATTTTTTGGACCAAAGTCAACTCTGAAAAAATGCAACTATAGCTCCGATTGGCACCATGCCAATCTGGTCGATAAAAGACTATGAAGTCAAATAAAGCAGCAACAATTAATCAATCAATTCTTTCATTGAAAATGAAAAACATTTTTTATCAATTCCATTAATCATTTTAGTAATTTTCTAAGCAAAAATGCCAAACCTTATACGAAAGTAAATCGAACATCTTTGGAATTTTTAGGACATCTCCTTTGGCAGTGTAAAAATAATAATGTACATTTTTCACTATTTTCTGACCTGTAAAACTCCAACTGATTAATTGATTTAGCAACAAAATAATTGGCAGAATAATTGATAATGAAAAAAAAGAATCATTAGTTTCGGCACTGACATTATTAACTGGTGAAAATGTACCTCTGTCTGCATTATTGTTGTTTGTTATCTGTCTACAGCAGTATTTCCTCTGAATGGGAATACTTATTTTGTGCCAATATTGCTCCTTGAATAAGAATGCGTTCCATGACAAAAGCCAAACAGCTGATAGTGTACAAATTGGATCTCATTATGTGCCTGGGTGTGCATATGTGTGTGGTGGGGGGATGTTTTCAAACTTTTTGATAGAAATAGTGCTATGAGTCTTGTAATTGCTTTTTGGTGGTGATCTTCCCAGCAAACATGGTAGAGTAGGGAGCAGCTGGAAATTCAAATGAATCTGTTTGTTTGTTGCCTTTGGCAGCAGCTCAACATAGGAGGAAAGTAATATGTGACTGAGGTGCCTCAAAAATTGGAAGCTGGGTGACAAATTACTCTTCCCATTAGGTGCCAAGCAGCAATGTGATTTTGGCGAGGATATCTGTCTGTGTGTCAATCTTTCATCTCATCCCTTTTACATATCTTTATACTCAATTATAGCCACCTATTTATGCAGATTGTTTTTTCTCCTGCATATTTCATTTTCACCCTACCTTGCATGTCATTTCTCATTTGTCCCATCATTCAAATCCACTGAGCATTGCTTGATTTAATACGGTAGTGACCTTTGACCACCAAGTTTCAAGGATATATATGTAAAATAGACAGAATACAGAATAGCTCTATAGAAAACAAATTCAAATGGATCAACAATAAGTCAGTTTATCGAATAGTCATGCAACAGAAAGCGAATTGGCAAAATCTTTGATAATCCAATAATTGCTAAAGTGGTTTCATTCAAAATGTCAAATATTTGCTACTGTCAGCATCTCAAATGTGTGTATTTCCAAGTTTTATATTATTTTAAATTAAATTATTTTTGAGTTTTGGACTGTTTGTAGGAGCAAAAAGGCATTGAAAGATGTCAGCAGCTCAGGCATTCAGAAATAACATTTCATAGACTAAATAATAGATAAAAATAATTATCAACAGATTCATCTTCATCAGAAGATAATTGTTAACTGTAGCTCTAAATCTGGTGGTGAGGTGAAGCCAGAATTGGCAGTGAAACTTACTCGTTCACTGTGGTTAAAAGAAGCAATATTTAGTTTTTTGCTTGAAAGTCGTAGCTAATCAACATTCCTAAATCTTTCTGTCAAACAAGAAGAAAAACGGTTGGCAATTTAAAGATATTAGCTTCATATTCAACTTATGAACACCTGAAACCCATCCAAAAATATTTTTGGGAATGGACAGTGTAGGACTTACTGTTATATTGACAGTTATAACATGAGATAGTTTTAGATGGCTGGGAACTAGAGATGAGATTTATTCCACTCATTGGATTCATTATTGGTGAAACATTCTGAAGCTCAACAAGATCATTCAGGAACAAGGGCTCACGTACTCATACAGTCCAATTTGTCTTTTCTCAAAATAACTTTCCAGGCTGGTGTGACTGGCTGCTCTTCTACAGGTGGCCTCAACACAGTGAATTGAATTATCAATTGAATGAACAACTGAACTATTGAAGGCACTCTAAAAAGTTTCTAGCCTCGGGTAAACTCACGTAACAACAATCTAGCCTGAGGGTAGGAAGTCTTATCCTCATCCAACCTGTACTCTCCCACAGGTCTCCCAAGCTGACTACATGTATATGCGAGAGATACTGCATCAATTGGTCCACATTATAGGGATTAAGTGTACCTACAACTATTGAATCCATTCAATCTTAATCTCCATTACTGCATGAATATAAATAGCAGGATAATCCATGCACTATCAATATTTTTTTATAAGGAGTACCCAAATACTGTATAGCAGCTGGTCATCACTAATGCAACGCAGTATGAAACTTATCTCTGTATAATAAAAAGGGCTTATATGTCTGAATGGAGACAATTTTGCATCACACAAATAACAGACTTATGTTATATGGTCTCTGTCTCTGATGATGTGAGGAAGAAAAGAAACAAATGTGGCTCCCTACTTATAGTTATTGTGGGAAAAGTATTAGAATGCTGAAATGATAAAATCCCTCTGGCAGTCTGCCATGAAGTCTTGATTGAATTTCATTACACCGTCTTATATCTGGCACATTTATTTGATAATTTTGAAATTGTTACCCCACCCACACATGTATTCTCATACAAATCATTTTACAAAACATTATCCCCAGATTCCCAGAATATAATATAATCACACTATTAGTGTTTTATTTTTCTCTGCTGAGATAAGTCTTGGGAGAAGGAGGCAATCTGCAATGGTTTTGTCATCTTCTGATAAGCCTTAAGGGAAAGAGCGAAGCAGAGGACAGCAGGAGGATGGATGGGAAAAGGAAAATATTGGAAGAAAGATGGGGAAAGAAATCAAGAAAAGGTGAGATGTGTGGCAGAGCAGTTGAAGAAACATTGGAGAGATAAGGAAAGGAGAGCTGGCTGAATAGATGGGAAAAAAGGAAATGGAAAGGTCAAAAGGGAGAGAATTGGAGGAAGTAATGAGGTAGGAAAGTAAATCGGGGTAAGGGCGGAAAACTGCAGAATACTTAGGTCAGCAGAATGGACCAGGTAAGTGGATGGAGGTTTTAGTCTGAAAGAAGACTATAATTGCATTTTCATAATATTTGTATGTTAATAGCTTTTTAACTTGCCAGATAAACATTACAAACTTTCCTTTTTTGGGCTCCAGAGTATTTTCTGATCCCAGCTGTGATTGGGCGAAGGCAGGGTACACCCTGGACAGGTCGCCAGATTATCGCAGGGCTGACATATATAGAGACAGACAACCATTCATACTCACATCCACACCTACGGGCAATTATTTGATACCAGTTTTTAAATAATAATTCCTTTGTGTGGAAGTGACTGGGATTATTCTTTTATGTGTAAAGCAACAGGCATCAGGCTTCACTTAAACATTGCTTTTCTAACTTTGTGAAACAAAATGTGACAAGTAAAGACATAGATTTTAATTAACTGAATTGTTATTAATGAAAATAATGGTATCCAATACCAGATTGGCCCATTGTCACCAATACCCAATCCAGCTATATAAGTCAGTAATGGGCTAATACCTGATATCAGTATCCGTGCATCTCTAATAGTAAATAATTATGTCAGACCACAGGTGAGGAGAGGAGCAGCTGGAAATATAATTAAATATGTGTGTGTGTGCTGATGTAAATGCAATTGCATAAGGAACATTTACCTTGTCTAACTGTCTTCTTCCCTCCGCTCTGTTTTTCTCCAGCTTGTAAACCTGGCTTCTTCAAAGCATATGCTGGGAACACCAAATGCTCCAAGTGTCCTCCTCATAGCTCCAGCCATGACCAGGCCGCCACCATCTGTCACTGTGACAAAGGCTTCTACAGAGCTATCAAAGACTCCTCCACCATGGCCTGTACAAGTTAGTAAAGTAGTTACTAAAACTACTTCTTTCAGCTGGGACATTGTTGGTTCCTGTTTGCATGTCTGTAGTTTATAGGCTGTTGTGCCATCCCTCCCCAGTCCATTTGCACTTTTGTTATTCAAGCAAGATGATTGAGTTGAATCCAGATATATGCCTCCATAACTATATTTCTCCGTATCTCAATTTTGAAAAAAACAAGTTATGATGTACCTCATTTATAGACATACAAAATTCAGTATTATGCTGGAATTAAACACTTAGGGCACTCTGAAAGCTTACCACCCACACACCTACACACATATTCAAAGACTCACTCACTCACACTACCTTCAGTTCCGATGACTTTGCCAAACCAGACATTTTAGAGTTTTGAAAATTGGAAAAACATCAGATCTATGTATTATCCAGGAAACTGATCTGTTAGAATAAAATACTTCAAAAGAGGTTGAAAGCCAACCAACTACCCACAGACACACTTACCTACGCACATCAAACTTCAGATTCAAATTATGCTCACTCGCCGCTAAAGGTCCTTTAATTGACCGATTTTGGTGATCATGGTTCCACTAAAGCTTCATCCTCAAGGTCAGATGAGTGGTGTATTCACTGTTATACCTAATACCGATTCTTGCATACAAACCTGCTTTTTTGCAAAGTAGTATGCAACAAGTAAGGTGTTATTGCTGCTCATTTCATCATTTTTTTGTAAACCGTAGACACTCATAGTGGCTCTCCCAAAAGGTCTACAGAGGCTGAAATGGCTCCAGTGATCATAGATCATGTGTTTTAACTGTATTCAATCAGACAATAACAAACCCTTCTACATGTGTTACGCTATGTTTACACAAAACCTGACAAAGTGATCAGTGAGTAATCAATGAGTAATCTCTCTCTAAATGCCTTTTTTTTCTCCCTTCAGGGCCTCCTTCGGCTCCCAGGAACCTGGTCTCGTTGATCAATGACACGGCTCTCTTCTTACAGTGGATGCCTCCCAGCGACACAGGAGGCAGGAAGGACATCACATACAACATCCTGTGCCAGCGCTGTGATGGAAGAGACGGCGACAGCGGCGTGACACAGTGTGAGCCATGTGAACCGGACTTGCGCTTCATCCCACGGCCGCTTGGTCTGACCGGTACCTCTGTGGCAATACTAGATTTTGCCACGCACGCTAACTACACCTTCCATGTGGAGGCGGCAAACGGCGTCTCTGGGCTGGGGGTGTCTGCACGCTCCCTGGCAAATGTTACTGTCAATACAAACCAAGCTGGTGAGTTGAAGAGCTTTTGTTCACTTCAGCGCTACTTGACAGTTCTGTTTGATTCAATGTCTTCAAATCCAACTGTTGCAATGATGACAAGCAAAAGTACCTCCCACATAATTATAGGGGTTAGTTATATTAATTTTCTTGACTTGGATAATATTTACAATTAACTACTATTTTCATGACTACTTAAACAGAAAGTGGATTAATTGATTAATTCCCAAATGTTAAACAGTCATTTATTAAGCAAAAATACCAAGACTTTCTATGTTTCTTGTCACTGTAACTGGAGAACTTTGGTTTTTGGACTGTTGGTCGGGCAAAAAAGCAAATCGTAGACCTCTAACTGGGCTCCCAGTCTTATTTGAATACTATTTTCTGATTAAATTATGACTTTAAAACATATTTGAAAGACTAATTATTATTAGTTACGGCCATGCATGTCATTATTACAGATATATATTTTAACACATTTTGCAGGGCTAAAATAGTTCATGGTATGCTACAAAATATTGAGACAATTTCATCAATTTATTCCTGCTGGCGCGGGCAAAATGACCATCTGGAAAGGTGGGAATTTTCCCTTATACGTGTCACTACAGCTTGTCATGCACATGCTGTAGTTACATAATACCATATTTTTAGCTCATAAATACTGTGTTTGCATGGGAACAGATTGAGATATTTATGCTAGAGTAACAGGAACATTTATTTATTCTGCAGCTAGATTTGCATTTCTCCCTCCTGAGAACCCTGTGTCTATTTCCACAGTGTTACCGTCCAGCTTAGTGTGTCAAAAGGTGAAGCACATCTCTGACCTTTGAGTAGCTGACAGAGCCATTATGACCTGAACCTTGTCCTTATTATCAATATCCAGCTGACCTGAGAACAACTACTGATTTATATCCTCGAGGCAGCACTGTCTTGGGCTTGAATTGGGAAAAATAAGAGACCTGAGTGTTCTAGTGATTGCCGGATCCTGAACCTGATATTTTAAGGGCAAGAATATTGATGGCATATTTGATGGAGAAGGTTGAAATGAAGGAAGGAAAGGGAGTGAATTAATAAATAATACCGGGACGTGTGTGTACATTTTCACTCTTTTCAGCAAGCCATGAATTTCTGACGATAACAAGACCGATGCTCATCAGTGCCTCAGTTAAAAAAATAGGGAATTATCTGTGCTTAATCTTCTTTGTGTTTCATAGAAGGCTGGCATAATTGTAGCAGTAAGATTAGCACTATACATACAATATAGCTGAGGTTGAATGTTTTGCAGTTTTTAGTTTGCAGTTATTTAGAAATAAAAATAGAGGAAAAGTCAGGGGATAAACAAAGTCAGTAAGATTCATCCTGAGGGGGAACATGGAATGGACGTACCAAAATGTCATGGCAATCAATTCAGTAGTTGTTGATTTATTTCAGTCTGGACCAAAGTGGTGAACCAGCTCCAGACGTTGTTGAATTAAAAAATATCCACATTTTCTTATCAAGTTTTTATCATTTTCTACCAACCCTTTTGTGTTTATTGGCTCTTCTTTAAGGATTTAGTATAGCTGTGTTTATGCTTCTCTCAGTTTCTCTGGTAATACAGAGTGTATGGTTGCTAAGTGGGTCTCAATGATCATATCACCGTCATTCCCGAGAAGTTAATTTAACAGTCAATTCACTTCAAAAGTCATTTATTGTGGCTTCTCCTCGAGTATACAGGGAAAACTATTCAATATTAAAATGACTATTTTTAGAAATGTTTCGCTGATAGGCTGCCATCATACCATGGAAACCAGATGTCAGTTTTGTATGTGTCACTTCGTACCCATCGCTTTGGCAAAAGCAGCTCGCCTGACGGGAGGAAGTCGGAAGGCAAAATAATCTCTGTAGCGGATAGAGGAGAAGCAGCCTTTGGGGATGTTTCCATTAGGATGTTTAGAATGGATTAACTTGTCAAACTGCCTCTCCTCAGTAGACACACTGTCTGCACACACAGCCAGGCAGGCATGCAAACACGCAGGCAACCAAATCCATAAACATATGACATTCACACACACTTTTGCTTCACCCATGTATACCACCTACAGCCTTGCTTATGGTCTGTTAGTCATTTCCCAGCTCTTCCCTTTGCTCACTCTGGTTTCTCTTTCTCCCACATACAAGGATCATTTTTTGTAGTTCATTGGACTGAAATGTTTACATAAATCCACAGGTGTTTCACAGTATTACATTAGCTTAATTCTTCTTAATAACTCCCACAAATGTAAATGAACAGCCCAAGACAGGTATGTCGTATATCTATATATTTTAGCTGCACATAGAGGAAAATCTTGCAAGAATCCTCTTGATGATGCCATGTAATAACAGACCAAAAGTAGATTGTTTTTAAATGCAAAGCACTTGTCAAGCACTCAAAAACATAATATAAATTCAGAGATGAGGTAGAACATTCATTGAGCTGAGAAAGAGGCTTCTTATAAATCTGTGCTTGTCAAATTTTTGTTTGGATGGACTTGGGATGGACAGCCTTGTTGCCAATTAACGCAGATGCTGCAAGGTGATTCATGTAATTGATTGTGATATTATGTCAATGATGGAATGATAGCCAATCAAAAGCAGAAATAGCAATTAACAGATTGTGAGAAGGTGGAGGGACCATTTATTTTCTGTTGGCATGCTCTGTTTGTAAATTGCATATTAATGTCTCAATATACCTTTAATTATGCTAACCCTTCTCTTCCCTAATGCCTGTGTGCTTGTCTAACCTTGTTAAAGTTATAATGCCAAGTTAAGCAATATGTATGATCGCTCTGTCTTTGAACAGAATGGAGTGTTTATTGCTTTTGATACACTTGAGTTATCATTCAATTTTGTAGCAGTGAGAGCTGAGCAATATTTATTTAGTCATAGATTCTCAGAAGACACATTTAATCATCTTGAACGTCTCTTTGTGTGTGTTCTCCTCCACTCTTAATTTTACTTTGTAAAGCAGGATGCTTGTTGAAGCTGATGAAGGTCAGCAGCTGTTGTCCTAAAGCCTCTCGAGGCAGCAACGCAGAGCAGTGTGAGCAGGACGATCTCTGTGTTTATGAACAGTGAGCCGCACTCCGCTCAAAAACACTGTAGTTATTGCTCAGCAGAGTGTTTCTCACCGACAATCCCTCCCACAAAGTTCACTGCAGTGTTCTGTGAAGAGGCACAGAGAAATCAGTGCAAATTTGTCTGAGGTGTTTGCAGCACAAAGGAACTTTCTGCTCCTACACCAGAAGCAGAGAGGCAAACACAGAGATAGACTCACTCCGTGTTCAAAGTAATCCTCATGTACCATAAACGAGTGCGTCCTAGTAGAGGCTTAAAAATGTCACATTTCAGCCTTTGAAAGTTTGGACAAAATGTGAAGTTTACATGTGTTATTTTTGATGGCAAGGGTTAGATTTTATATTTGTGAAGCCTAGAAGAATCTAAATTAGTTGAATTACAAATGTAATAGGATCAAATTAATCATAAAATGATTTATTGATTGCTTTCCGAAATAATCAAAAACGAATAGCTGCAGGATGAAATGGTAAGTTGTGCTCATTGTCTTTCAGTTAATTCCAGACTCTACTGCTCTGCTTCTATTTCTTCAGATTGTGCTGGTGTTTATCAAACTAGTCTTTAAAATTAAAAAAAACTTTTCTTTTGGTTTTTTTTATTGTCAGCTGACTCGTTGTTGGTAATATTTGACAATAGAAAAGGTTTGAAGAATCAGTGAGCTTTTAAGTCACTTAACCTTCATGAGTGTGCATTTATAGCCTGTGGTACGTAGCCTGATTATAGCTTCACATGAACAGTGGGTTCATCACCATGACATCATTTTAGGATTGCCATATATTAGAGCACCTACCCTCCAACCTGACATTGAGCCATTTGATGCCGTTGTCCCTTTATTTAACCTCTATGCCTCTCCACCGCATAAATGTTTGTTTTTGCGCCATGTCTGTTGATAACCTCTTTCTTCTTATACAACAATCAAGAAACCACAAGCCGTCAATGCTAGTACAAGGCACACAACTACAGTTCCAGTTCCAGTGCTTTTAAGGATATTCTTGATGTTTGTTCTGAGTATATTTCTACTCTGTTTAACAGCGTCATAACATTGTTGGGCATCGTTTGTCTTCTGCAATGTTCTGAGATTAAGAACACAGATTTCTAGATAGCTCTTGTACGTGAACACTTGCTTTTTATAACCCTTCTACAAGCGTATTGTTCCACACTATGAGAACATTATCAATGTCTAAATGTACATCTGTAGTATACAGTGAATGTTAATGTAATTGGTGTGCTGTATGCATGTCTTTCTATGGGCTGCTGACAAGTTAAAACATTTGGGTAAAAGGATCCTGAGGAGAGGTGTATGTATGTATGTAACCTTTACTCAAGTCTCTCACATCTTACTGTTTACTTGTCTATTTTTGTTTTGTTTTAAGCTTTGGTATCTTCATCGTCCCATTTTTTCCTGTTCAAGACAATAACGAGTCAAGCAAAGGTTGCACATGCTAAATCCACGTGTGAACATTTCCCAATGTTCTGCGGTGTCCTGATTCAGGAGATTTTCTCTCTTTTTACTTTGCTCTCTTCCCCTTTCCCCCTGTGGATTCCTTTCTGTTTTCATCTCCTTTGCTGTGGGAATAAGGCTGACGTCTATTTATATGCTCAGATGCTGGGGAGATGCAACCTCGTGGGATTTCTTAACAGCTCTCCCTGTTAACTGTTTCTCTCTTCTACCCCCTCTGTCCTTTCTGTATCTTTGTTCATCTTCAGTTGAGGGTTAACCCATTTTAAGATGTTGCCAATAAACCATCTATAGAGTTAATTCGTTTTAAATAATCTTTTGCTGGTGAATCTTGATAGAACTGTAATGACCGCAATTGTTTTCTTTGAGTCGCTCATACATAGCAGTAGGTTGCTAACCAATGGATTGATTTATCCTGAACCTAAAATAGCTTCTTGCATAAGAGTTCAGAGGGTTTCTCACAAAAATATCCATGCACAGAAAACTCCTCTACTCAAGCACAGTTACACACACACACACACACACACACACGCACACGCACACACACACACACACACGCACACGCACACGCACACGCACACACACACATACATGCATGGTGATAGATACATAACATTATACTGTAAGCTGCAGACAGAAGTCCCCTCTAGTAATGTGATTTTCATGGACATTTGTATCCCGTAAGTGGGTTATGTATATTTATCTGCCTAGTTTCACTGGTAACAACTTAAAAACATCTTCATTTGCTATTAAAACATGAAATTTATGGACACCATTTTTGCTTTGATATATTTTAACCGACACAAGCCCATGTTGTTACACTTAAATGTATTCATTTAAATTTAGGGGTCTGTTAAATGCATGATTTTGAGGATTTTAATGCAAGGAATCCTTTCATGGTTTTAACTGCATGTAAAACTAGAAATAAGCAATTACAAATATATTTGTGTTTTAGATTACAAATTACAGAGAGACGGTAGACATCTCTGCTGGTCGCACATAGAGCGATATGTATTTTTATAGCTGTTCCTCTTCAGATAAGTTGTTGTTTGCCTCAGGTTTTGTGTGTGCCTCTTCCATTTTTACAGTGAATAAGGACAGATTTTTCTCTATCTTTCAGTACTGTGTGCTTAAGCTAAAATGTGTTCAAACGGTCGACGGACAATTCATCCTTCTCTTTTGAAAATCAACTAATCATTTGTTATTTTTTAAGTAAAATAAGCTTAATATTACAGAGAAAGAGTTCTTGCTCCTTGCCTTTGCTTTATGAGATAGTCAGTTGAATATGTTTTTGCTTTGTACTGTTGGAACACAAGTCATTTGAAGATCGATTAGCATTTTCTTTTGCCAGTATCTGACATTTTCTAGGCCATAAATTAATTGATTAACAGATAAAATAATTAGCAGATGAATCAGTGAAAATAATTATTTGATGCAGCCCCACTGTGCAAATGTAATTTGCTTTTGTTAGGGATTACAGTGTTCGCATTGTATTGGCGTTGTGGTCACACATCAATCAGACAGAAACAATGAAATATCCACAGCTAAATCTGAAATGTTTTCAGCTAACTGTCATATTTTACCTTTGACACCTTGCTGAGAGATTTGTTTAAAGGATTTTGTGTTTAATATAGAGCGCTTTGTAATAAATACTCATGTTTTCTTAAATAAATACTGGTCAGTACTGAGCATGGATGACATTTACTACTCACTGGAGTTTGTCCTTGCCAGTGCACTTTTGCATCGAATGTGCTGTCAATACATAGTGTTTATTTTTGTTGGTGTGTCTGCTGTTTGCTATTAATAACTGAGGCAGGCAGCCACACTGAGAGGCTTGAGATATTCCCACAACATCTCCAGGCGCTGTGTGCAGCTCAGGCACCACCTGCCACCAGGATAGAGAGAACACATGTTATCTGGAATAGCATGGCTGACATGGCGGACGTGCGATGTGACTCTGCAAACTGAGTCACATCGCACACAGCACAGTAAAGTGATGGGCATCCTATCCATGTGTGGAACATGTGTGATGCTGAATGTTTAGGGTGTGTGCTGATGTCTCAATGATTGATGCACCTATGTGGGCTTTGTCTCCTTGGATAATCATGCAAGAAGTGTTAGATTTGAATTAATATGACACACCTCTGTTTCTCAGTTGTCAAAGTGGTTAAGCTGCTGGGCTGTGACGCATCATGTCTGCACCAAGCCACAGCGAGGGAAATCTTGGCCTCTTGACAAGATGTGAAGGTCGCATCCGAAACTCAGTGCTTCTGACTTAATTCAGTGACACTCACCTTTCTGAAATGCCCCATCCAGACTTTGGCCTTCTGTGTTTAGTAGGTGATCTGCTTCTCTGAGCATTAGGACAGTGTAGGAAAACACAATCTGGGCTTGAATTTGTATTCTAACAATGACTTCTAAAACAGCATGCTCCACAACAGAGGGACTGGATCTATTAGTTTGCCAGATCGTATTCTGTTCAAGCGAAGGCTTTATGAATAATTGATGGTAAATATTTGAATCTCTACTGGGTTATTTTGTGTTTCCTCAGCAGCCTTTTGCAAAATATTACCCCAAATTCAGCAATAATGACAAACATGATAAACAGTTGCTGTGCCTCTAGTGGTTTGGTTAACAAAAATGTTTCTCTCAGGACGCACATCATTCTGGAGCTGGACATTAAAATTGTTGTTTCTTGGTCCTCCTTTCCCTTTGGATAGTATTGTGATAGAGAGACAATTATCTTGCAAACTGCAATGAGGTTGTTTCATTTCTCAAAAGTTGTTTTTATTGAGAATTTTCCTCTGTAAGCTGGATAGTAGAGAAGTTACATATTCAATTCAATTCAGTTTATTTTGTATAGCCCAGAATCACAAATTACAAATTTGTCTCAGAGGGCTTTACAATCTGTGCACATGTGACATCCTCTGTCCTTCCCTCACATCGGCACAGGAAAAACTCCCCTAAAAACCCCTTTAACAGGGAGAAAAAAGGAAGAAACCTATGGGAGAAGGACAGAGGAGGGATCCTTCTCCCAGGATGGACAGAATGCAATAGATGTCATGTGTACAGAATGAACAGCATAACAGAGATACAACACATTCAATGTATATGACATAAATTATTCATATAATAAGACTACTTATAATAACAGCAGCAATTATTACAGTACAATTATAATTATGAAAATAGGGATAGTAATGTGATATAGTGTGACATATGCCGCATGCAATTATTTTTCTCAGGCTGTGTTTCAGATTTTCTTTCCAGTGTGGAGTTTTGAAACCTTTTGTTCAATGTTGAGATATTTCTCTTGTGATTGCTGAAGATACTTTTAAAATGTGTCTTGCAGTCGAGTCCCTGAGCTCAGTGGATTCACTTTAGAGTTCACTGCAGTGGCTCGAGCGATACATGGCTGAAATCAGTCATTTCCCTCATTCCCTCGGGCCTCTCGGACAGGTGACTCTGAGTGGCTTAGTCCTGCTGCAAACTCTCCATTTTTCTTGCTCGTGTTTTTACTCAATCCTTATAACAATCACTATTTGGCACATAACCCTTTGTACAAAAATGAGTCACTAAATCTAGTAAGCTCATAATTTTGTAACAATAGCTGAGATCCTTGCACTCTGAATGCATCCTCAGGTCCTGCTCTGGTGGGTGTAGTCAGGAAAGACTGGGCCTCTGAAAACAGCATCGCCCTCTCCTGGTCAGAAGTGGAACAGCTGCCCTCAGACATGTTGGACTATGAAGTTAAATACTTTGAGAAGGTAAAATCTTTGTTTATATAAAATAAATAGTTAGGTTTTTTTTCTTAGTCGTTTATGTAACATATTTGTTACTTGCTATGTGGTAACAATGGTTTGCGCTTAAATGAACCCTAAGTGATTGCATATAGTACAAATCACAAAACACAAAGCAATCACTGTTCACAGAACAATTTGCATTGTTAGCGTGCAGAAAGTGCAGAGCATCTTAAATGCCATGCTATCTCCGCTTTTTTCACCATCTGCTCTGATAGTTAATAGGATGAAAATGATGTGTTTGGTTCAAACGATGCTGTGATAATGGGTTTATGCAAACACTTGTTTGTCTGTCGTGCCAAAACTTGCTTTTGTTCATCATCTCTGGCAATCTGTTTCTACTTTTTTTTAGGAGCAAGAGCAGCTTAGCTACTCGTCAACACGGACCAAAACCCCCAGCGTGGTTGTGACAGGCCTCAGACCCTCAACTGTCTATGTCTTCCATGTTCGTGTCCGCACTGCTGCAGGCTACACAGCGTACAGCCCCAACTTTGAGTTTGCCACTGCAGCTGAGGGTACGCCTGTGGGGGAGTGAGCATGAGGGAATTGCCCCTTTGTTTGTGTTTACACTGGCTGTGTTTTTGGGAAGGAAAGGCACTGATATTCAGTCATCCAGTCAGTTAGATTTGTGTTGAAATTCCAATGGATATAAAGTCTTATTTTAAAACAATGCGCTGGAGAGAAAAAGGAGGGTTTAAAGCCAGAGATGTGAAGTCATCGGTCTTGATCAACAACCTTATAAACTCTTGGGATACATTTTATGGTCATTCTCTGCTACGGATCAGTGAAACTCATCAGTGCTTCTTCAGGCTTGAGCCATTTATTTAAATGTTTATAAGCTCTGTAAGTTCCTGATGCACACATTACGCTCTGCTGATTCTAATCCTGAAATATGCACGAATGCACATCCTCCTACAAGATACACACTTTAGGTGATGAATATGTAGATGTCCACCTTCATACTCTCATACTACCATATGCCAGTGCATCTATACATACTTGGATTTTGCTTCTACAAATATGCCATCTTCTTTGTCACCTTATTCAACCCATACGATGTTCACTCTCACGTAGCGTTATGTCACAGAATGCAGTGAATTTCGTGTTTCTTGACTATTTTCCTACTTACCTTCCTTTTACATTAACTGTTGGAGAAGTACAACAATATTTAAAAGTAAGCCTCAGTTAAATGTAAAATAAATGGCACTTTAGATTACTAAATAAATGTGTTTATTTCAACAGATATCACTGTGATGTAAGTCCATTTAGGGAACCATCAGGATATATATATATATGTATGTATATATATATTTATAGTTTTTGTTGTAGATAAATAGATAAAGACACGCCCGCCATGGACATAAAATAGTAGTAGAGGGAATATTCCCATTTGAATCAAGCAGCACAGAAACTAAATATATATTTTTTACCATTGTGTTGATTAGATTCCAACATTTTCATATCACCAAGTAATGGTACTGTGGTTTCAACACTATGAGAGTAACAGATGCTGACATGTCTGGCTTTGCTTTGTTTCCACTTTCCTCAGATCCTGATATTGCTGATCAAGGTCAAGTCCTGGTGGTAGTTACAGCGTCTGTAGGAGGCTTCTCCCTGCTTGTCATCCTGACCCTCTTCCTCCTCATTACTGGACGGTAAGACAACCCCTGTTTTTCTCTGGCGCTGGCTTACACACACACACACACACACACACACACACACACACACACACACACACACACACACACACACACACACCTCTGTTCTTCTCTTCTCATAATCTCCAGTTTGACGCTACAAGCCGAAGTCTGTTAATGGTCTGCCACGAAGCAGACACTCTTATTTTCCAAATGGCTGAACCAATTTTCTGCCTAATTACTCAGCATGTAATGCATGTACCAGCAGTTTGCTCCATTCCATTTACTTCCACAGGTTCCCTCAGACCGTTGACTTCACTCCGCCTCTGGTTCACAGGGTTTCACCATTAGGGGCACTTATTAATAATCAATGAAAAATGGCCAAGAATCTCTAGGTAATTTGTCTGGATTTTTACCTGATTATGAAGCAAGTTGAAGTGATCATTTTTGTTCCCACAATTTGCAAATGTCAAATGGGCACAATGTGTCTCAGTTTACAGAAAAAAAATAGATTCAGGTGATTCCCAGACAACAGATGGTAGACAGTTGGCCTAATGCAAGAACATTTTTAAATTCTTATCCTAAACCTGACACGTTTTTTTGTGAAGATTCACAAAAAAAGTCTTCCAAGTCTTCACAAAACTTTCAGCTGCACAAACTTGTCATAAATCGCTGGTTTCAACTTGATGGAAGCCTTCCATTGATGACCAGGTGCAAGTTTGTGAGATTTGATCATTAGCATTATCAGTGCCACGAAGTTGCCATACCAGTTCCGTGCATTTTGTGAAAAATGGGTTCATTAACAGAAATGTTTCCCAAACTTATTTGAAGTCTGCCTCAGATTAAGGCATTTCACTTATTTTTAAGTAAAACAATTGTTTTACTTATGTTGAGAAAGGAAGACCATCTGTACATTACTTGTACGACATAAAACAAAAATTTTAAGTACGAGGAAATTGTTAAATGTAACAAAATTACATACAGTAATCGATCGGTGCAAGTTCTTTCATGATATCCAACATGATGAGTTTCCAGAGATCTGCCCATTTTTTGAAAGGAATGTGTTTCTCAGTAAATCTCAAATATCCTCTCCTGCTATTTCTCGGATCCGCATGATATTAGTGCATATTTTTATCCAATGCTGTACATTTCAGGATTTTTCAAATTTAGAGGTATCTAAACCTCTAAATTTGAAAAATCCTGAAATGTTCTTGTACATGACCAGATATCTGTCAGAAACCTGTTCCTGTCCCTTACATTATGGCAAGGCAAGACAAGTTTATTTATATAGTACATTTCAGCAACAAGGCAATTCAAGGAGCTTACATAAAACATCAGAAGCATCAAGACAAAGTGCAAAATAAAACACACCACAAAAGAACATTCAATTACAATGAACACAGTCATTAAAAAGTTGAAACAAGTTATGAGAATAAGAATGAAAGTTACAATTCTGAGTAAGTAATCTAAATGCTGCTGCTCCATGTTTAGAGTTGATTCTGGGGTCAGAATGTAGACCTGTCCCAGACCACCTGAGACCTAATGAAGATAAATGCATGGACAAGTTTTTTCCCAATCCTGCTGAAACACAAGTCATTTATTCCTTGACTTTGTAATTATTTTAATGTGGCTGTAAAATTCAGTTCTGAGTCCATGACTACACCAAGATTTCTGGCTTGGTTTGTGGTTTTTAAACATTGCCGTTTTGTCTTTGTTTCATGGGAGACAATTCTGGCACATCCAATGCACTAACTAAGTGCTTATATTAGACCATAGTTCCCTGGTGATAGGCCTATGCAATTAAGAGCGTGTGTTGTCTGCATAATTATTGTAACTTTTCTTGTTGTTTTCCATAATCTGAGCCAGTGGAAGCAGAGTAAATGTTAAACAGAGGAGACCCCAAAATGGAGCCTTGGGGAACCCTGCATGTCAATTTTGTCCGCTTAGAGACACAAAATAGTCTGTGTCCTTTAAGTATGATCTAAACCAGTTCAGTACTATGCCAGAAAATCCCACCCAGATTTCGAGTTGGTCTAGTTATATGTTTTGTTTTATCATGTCGAATGCAGCACTGAGATCCAGTAATAATAAAACTGAATTTCTACCACTGTGTTTAACTGGATGTAATTAAAGACCTTAACCTTAATATAGAGCCAGAAAGACTAAAGTATGTGAATGATACTTGACAATACCTGCTTCATCTCTTAATTTCTCTTTAGCCAACAGGTTAAGCTCGCTAAAGATTTTTTTTTGTATCTGGTTTATCAACTATTTGCATATAAATAAACTCCTCTAAAGAAAGAATATGCAAAGTATCAGTCAAACTTAAGTTGTACGATGATATTTCCATAATATTTATCCTCTGCATGGTTTGTGCAAGGAGGATGTAAAATCCTCAAAGCAAATTGTACTTTTTGTTGAATACTAGGGATCGATTGCTACTTTTGTCCTGAATCTCCCTCTCTATGGAGACTGAGCCTTGAAAGCCTTGAATGTGTGGGACTTTAATAGGAGACAAGCAGGGAAATTGAAGAAAATAAACTACATAAAGGCAAGAACAAAAATTGCCCAAAAAGAATGGGTTATAAAAAAAGAGGAAAATTACAGGGTTCTTTTCACCCGAGACATCTTAGCAAACCAAAAGACTGGTGATGTGATGGCAGCTTTTGCTGTCAGAGCAAATGTTCATTTTCCACCTTTTGCCATGAGGGCAGTAAATCTGTTAGACATCGGTCCGTGTATCTTTTGGTCATTTGATTTTCATTTGAAAATACAAAAAGAAAATACAATGCTCTTTTCTTTTTCATGGTCAAAAAGGGACGAGCAGAATCAAAGAAATTCTCATAGTTTTTCTATTTTGTATACCAAATAATAAAATCACCAAAAAGAGAAATGAAAAAAGGCCATTTTCATATTCTGAAACCCGATATGTTCAGAAGGAAAGAGCGCCAATGAGGATGGTGCCAACCAGCATCAGACTTTTGTAAGATAACAGAGCCTCGTGGCTTATATACACATCAAATCTGTCGTTTTAATTAATAATTATTCTGCATATCAACATGCATGTTGGAGAAGAGGTCACACAGCTCCATTAAAAATATGAATGACTTCAAAATTTGCTCTGCTTATAACTCCCTCAGGACGGTTTGTTTTTAAACACCCATTTCTTAAAGGAAAATTTAATGATACACCGACCAACGTCACACTTTTCTGTTCTGCCGTGATTACAAGTAATCTACTGTGTTGTACAGAAAACACTAAGAGGATTGTTAGAAAAAAGAGAAAAGAGGGTTAGGAACAAAAAAGGATGTACTGGTGTGTTTTATGATGTGATTCTTACTCTATGGCCGGTTGGTTCACCTGTACAGGTGTCAGGGGTACATTAAAGCCAGGATGAAGTCAGAGGAGAAGAGGAGGACTCGCTTCCACGGTGGACACGGTACATTGTATAATATATTTTATTGTTTATGTGTTTTAAAATTGCTTGTCTGGGATTTCATATTGGCGAGCATTCATTCCTCAACAGACTGTATGCTCCAACTCCCAGGGCTTTAGTTTTGACACAAGCTATACAAAGAGCGGTCACAGTTTGCCTCGGAGTTGCAATTTATTTTATTGCAGTCTTCATCATGATCCACCACTCACAGTATCTCATTCACCCATTATTGGATTGTGACAAAACTGGGTTCCCGCTGCTCTGTTTTAGGATCTACAGGATTGACCCCAGTGTGGTTTGTCAATCGCAGATAAAAACAGGGTTATTGATTGACACCACAGGGGAGGCATATCATTCTTGGGGAACAAAATGGTGTGCTGTGATTTACTAAGACAGTTCAGTGAGAGCTCTTGTAGGATTCGATCTGAGGCCCGCAGGGACACAAATCCAACCATTCTATCACCTGAAAAACATAAAGGACTGTAAATGAAAATATTATAACATGCTGACACACAAGTACCTCCCCCTAACACACACAGACACACACATAGACACAAGGCTTGTCTATATGTGTGCACTACTACTGTTTGTGTGTGTTTTCAGGCTCCTTCCTTTTCCTCAAGTGTACATAAAGTTGGATAGACTTTTGCTGCAGAATTATCTCGCCATACTTTTTGCTATTTTAATTTTACATATCATCACTCGTCTAGTTTTACTTGCAGAACATTATACAGAATGAATACATAAATATTATGGAAATAACTTGAATAGTTATAATCCTGGCCTCCCACAGTCTTTTTCTGTTGTTCTGTTCTTTGCTGTTGTATGCTGCGGAGGCATCACCTAGGCAGGGGATGCCAGCAGCCTTAACAAACTGTAAGCAAAGGGTTGTTCTGCTATAGAGCTGAGCTTAGACACCCTGGAGAGAGAGGGAGAGTGTAGTCTCCAAACTGGAATCTTTCTCAGACGTAGCCTTCAACCATCTACAATATGAGCTGACAGAGCTATAAAGTACATTTAGTCCCCAGCTCATCTGCTCCAGGTGTACCAGGGGCTGCTTCAAGTTATCATTTGTGCCAGTCATCATGCACAGTGCTCACTGCAGCAATATCCCCAGCCTCAGCTAGTGAGGAGGATACTGAAGGCTGGCTGCCTGCAATGTCTTTATATGCTGCTCTGGGGCATTTTTGGAGCTCTTTTTTTTTGCTCTTTTTCTCAATCCCTTGACGAAATAGCAGAAAACCTTACAGTATAATAGAAGCAGATACACCATTAATGATGGTCTCATACAGTTAAAGCAAGAATCAACTTCTCTCCCACAGCCTTAGCAAAAATGTCATTACATGCTCCAATATATATCAGAATATACTGCAGTCCAAAGATAAGGTCGAATTAAAGATTTATTCTGCATTTTAATTATATTAAGAAAATGACGATATATTAGACAAATACACAAAATGAATGGGTAAGATATTGAGTAAGGGTGTAATACAAATTGAGTAAAATGTAAGACTTTATTTTCTACATAAATCAAAGCGATGTTTAAGAAAAGTATTTTAAAATCTGGTGAGGGAACCTGTGGTTCAAAACTGTTGACAGTCTGGGGTTTTACTATGTACAATCAGGTTGCACAGGTTGTCATATTATTATGTCAATTTCTTGTATATACTAGTGGATGCACAAATAGTCTGATCTGCATGTGTACCATGTTTCCATTACTATTATACTGTAAGAAGAGCAAATAGTGCCAACCAGCATATGTATACGTGAGTGTTTACCATGGACATTTCTGCAGATTATCAGTGTGTTTGAGATGAGTATATGTGAGTGTGTGTGTTTGTGTATAAATTCCATGTTCTAATATAAAATGTTAATATTGTAATCATATATTTGTTCCTCTTCCAGTCCCATTCTCTGGGATAAAGACCTATGTGGATCCAGACACGTATGAAGACCCCACTCAGGCTGTGGATGAATTCGCCAAAGAGATAGACCCCTCATACATATGCATCGAGAGGGTGATTGGTGCAGGTAAAACAGATACACACGTGTAAATACTCTATGTACACAAATGTAAAAAAGCATTAACTCGTACTGTATACAGTCCATGTGTTTTCTGTATTCATGGCAGGAACAGCACAGGTGTCAACTGTGTCCAAGAGGAAAACATCAATTTGTATAATACATTACTGGTAACCAAATAAAAATCTGGGTATTTCTTATATTCATATTCAGGGTTACACAGTAATATTGTAAAAATGTCATGATGGTTGACCTGCACTAGAGGAATGGTCACATTTAATGTTGAGTAATATTTTTATTTTATAAGAAATGTTAAACCTTACAGCCACTCTTAGCAAGCTAATTTTAAATTAGTTTATAGTATTGTACTTTAGGGGAGCAAAGCCAGCGCTGCTGACTATGAATGTTCGATGGTTCATTAAATCCAACAGATTGTGTCTGCTATTTAGCCCATGAGTAATTATGAAGGTGCCTTCCGTCTGTCTAGTTTCTGTAACAAAGGCTCCATCTGGTGGAGGCAGTGTGTACAGATGTTTAAATGACAAAGCAACGGCTGATTACTGTTGTTTGTTTCCACATTTCTCTCTTGTTTCAATTACAAGTTTTAATCAGTTAACGACAATGTTTATATCACCTGATTTCATGGAAGCAAAAGCATACATTTATACTTTAAAAAGAACAGGACATAAGAATAGAACATGTGGGCAGCGGTTACTGAATATATGTCGTCTTTTCATAATTTCATTGAGTTACAGTAAAGTCTTATGATATACGACAGATAGTGAACCCTTTTATGTATTGTGTTGTTCTGACAGGTGAATTTGGAGAAGTCTGTAGCGGTCGGTTGCGCATACCTGGAAGGATGGACATCGCTGTGGCAATAAAGACACTTAAAGGTGGCTATGTGGAACAACAGAGGCGAAACTTTTTACGTGAGGCTTCAATCATGGGACAGTTTGACAACCCAAACATCATCAGGCTGGAAGGAGTGGTCACTAGGAGTAAGCTCTCTCTGTGAATATGTCTGGCTGTGTGTTGTTTTTTTGCATAGGCGTTCTCCTCTTCAGCATCAGTTTTACTTTATTCTTCACTGTTTGTCACTAAAATCCTGTCTTTTACCTTTTCCTCAGGCAGACCAGTAATGATAGTCGTTGAGTACATGGAAAATGGAGCGCTTGATTCTTTCCTCCGGGTAAGAGAAACATTTAGTGACAGATGTGCAGCTGTTTCCTGAGTAGAATGTTGTCCTCCATACATCACATTTGTCCTCTCTCTCTTTCTCACAACCACTCCAGACACGAGACGGGCAGTTTACAGTGCTGCAGCTGGTTGGCATGCTGCGCGGCATCGTAGTGGGCATGACCTACCTTTCAGACATGGGCTACATTCACAGAGACCTAGCTGCTCGCAACATCTTGGTGGATGAAAACTTGGTGTGTAAGGTGTCTGATTTTGGCATGTCCAGAGTCTTTGAAGATGACACTGAAGCAGCCTACACTGCTACAGTGAGTGTGGATCTGACAGTTACTGCAGGGTATTACACTCTGACATTTATTACAGTGGCTTATTCTGGGTTGTTGTTTCTGTGTCAGGGAGGAAAGATACCGATACGCTGGACTGCACCAGAGGCTATCGCTTATGGGAAATTTTCCACAGTCAGTGATGTATGGAGCTACGGCATTGTCATGTGGGAAGTGATGTCATATGGTGAGAGGCCCTACTGGGAGATGTCCAATCAAGATGTAAGCTACCGATCACATTAAAACTCCATAACCACTAAAGCATAATCAACACACACAAAAAAACATTTGCATTTATCGTTTGTATTTAACTTATTGATGTTCATCTCAGGTCATTTTATCAATTGACGAGGGCTACCGTCTACCAGCACCGATGGGCTGCCCTGTGACACTGCACCAGCTGATGTTGCACTGCTGGCAGAAGGAGTCCAACCAGCGCCCACGCTTCAACAATGTGCTGTCTTTCATGGACAAACTCATAGTTAATCCTAGTAGTCTGCTCACTCTGGTGAATGATGCGCAAAGGTAACTATCAATATGAATACAGACACTTGGTGAAAGGACCATACTGGTGTTTTGGCATGTTTTAGCCCACTAACTATAAGATGTGTAACCTTTATGATGCTATCTTAGCATATTGTACTGTTTTATTCTCCTACCTTCCAGGCAGTCATTTCGTGCAATTTCAAAATGTAGGTAAGCCACACAGTGAATATTTTTTTAGCTTGGATTTTATCAGTCATCACTGCTTGGTAATGCAAATATGAGAGTGAAAAACACTTGTTGGTGAGTTCAGGTGCTTATGAGAAGCTTTAAAATGTATTGTTAGAGCTCCCTTAGCATCGTATAAATGTGCTATTTGTACGAATATCAAACCCAGAGGACAAACATCAAGCAAAATTTGGACATCTTGGAAAGGATTCTGTAAATGTGGTACAGCGGTATCACTGGACAATAATAATTCAGGGTCAAAATCAATAAAGCTGTAATAATGACTAATTACTTACCCCTAAGGCAGGTTAAGGTAAGTATTGGGAATGATAAGTGATTATGTAGTAATAATAATAATAATAATAATAATAATAATAATAATAATAGACAGTTTGTAGTTCAAAACCACTGGCATGGTGTTTCAAAGAATATTTAATATTCAGATAAAGTAAATGCCAACTTGTCTCTTTGTAATCCTTAACTTTCTGTTTGTCATCTCAGTTTCGCTGACTCCCCAGAGGATATGCCAGACTACCCTCTTTTCATCTCTATCGGAGACTGGCTTGACTCCATCAAAATGAGCCAGTATAAGAACAACTTCCTTGCAGCAGGATACACAACACTGGATTCCATTTCAACAATGAGCATAGAGTGAGTGAAGCCAAATTATACAGAGTGCAGCTATAGTTTTAAGAAGCGCACTAAAAGGAAACGAGCATCAAAGGAACAGATAAATTGTGAAATTGTACTTTTGATTCCATCATCAAGCAAGAAATGATCTGTACAGTATGTGTTTTTATGTGAAACTATAATATTACTACTACTACTACTATCAGTATTACAGTATGTTGTCCTTCTATTATAAATATGACTGATTATTACCTTTATGCATGTTTGTCATGACGTACAAATAGGTAGCTGTTCTTTTATAACTATTAATTCAAAAGTGTACATCTTCTTCTCCCCCTTCAGTGACATCAGGCGTATCGGGATCTGTTTGATTGGCCACCAGAGGAGAATTATAAGCAGCATCCAGTCACTTCGCCTTCAGCTTCACCACATCCAACAGAGTGGCTTTCAAGTATGAGACCATCACACAGACAAACTGTGTGTTCACACTGAGCCGGAAACCAACCAGACTTCCTTGGCATCGTCATTCGACTAATTGGACAAACACCAGACTGTCAGGTGTAGCAGGTCCCACACGCTGCTCATGTGAAAGCGGGCCGCTGCTAGACACACACGTGGTCTAGTTTATACACACTCATCATCTTATGGATCATTATCAAAACAGCCTCCACAACAACCAACCTCCGTCAGTGTTGGCCAAATGCCGTCTCTTTATTATCTCAGCAACTGCTAGCATTCACTTGAATTTGGGACTTCTTTTCTCTAGTGTCTATTCAAGTGTTCACCAATACCTCTTCTCCTTCCAAGTGACAATCCAATGGTTTCTATTGACTTTGAATGGTCTCAAGTCAGTTACCTCATGACCAGAGACGACGTGGATAGAATAGAGGATATATGGTAATTAATGGTACAGTATGCGATTTTTAATAACAATCTGTCCAGCTGGTTAATGAAACAATTCACCAGGAATAAAGATTGACAGAATGGTATATATACAATCATGTTTTTGAACTGAAGACCGCTGAATGTCAAAAGATTTTATAGAAATGTACATTCTATCCTCATGATAATGCAGTATGTCTTGTACAAAAAGTGTTGTGAAAATTGTATGTTTTATTCAGTTTGTTCCTTAATAAACAACCCTATTTTAATACTTTGTTTTTTCTCAGGCTTTAACCTCCACAAGCTTGAACATCTATCTCTCTTCAAAGCAAGCTGTCAATTGCTTGAGCACATTTACAAACACACACACACACACACATACACACACACAGGTATCCATGGATGCACTCTCTCTCAAACACACACACGTGCACACAATAACAGTGTCCTCTTAAATGTCACTCAAGAAACTGACATGTTTTCTGGACATGAAGAATTGCCAGGTGAGTTTGTCAAGTGGGTGCTTATGGTAGGTTATAAATAAAAGGCACACTGACCTTAAAGAGCTAAAGAAAGTGGCAAAAGAAATTAGAATTTTATGTGATTTACTGCTTTTTCCTTATTTAAAGTTATTGGATCTATTTTACTATACCGGTCCATAGGGCCTTGCATTAATTAACTACAAATGCAATTGCAGGGATAAAAAAAGCTGGAAGACATAAAAAAAAAAAAAAATTCATCAAAGAAAGGAGAAATGTGCATAAATAAAAGGGTCGGCTGCACAGTAGGGTGAAGGTTCTGCTGTTTCTTAACAGTGACGTCACAGGGTGAGCGGTACCTTGTTTGGCCTGCAGGTGGCAGGCGTGAGTTAGAACTCTGGTCTCCCAGCAACAGCGTGTCAATAACAGCTTCTGTTGACGTGAGAGCAAGAGCGAGGAGAAGAGAGATGAATGAAATGCTAATGAGCTAGCTTAAAGGAGCATTAAGGGACACCTGAAACAAGACCTCTACGCTAAATAACAGGTACAAGTCTGCACTACGCAACCGTTAGGAAGAGGCTAACGCTAGCTACCGTGTTAGCTTTAAGTGCAACGCTTTAGCTTTAAGCTACATTGGGTTTCAAACATGCTAAGCTAAGTGTTAGCTAGCTTACTGTGTTGGGACTGTCGTGCAGAATAGGGGATGTATACAATACTGCAAAGGGGTTGTCCAGCGTTAGCTAGTGTACCTGTCCATGTGAAGTATTTAACCCTAACCCAGCAGCTACACGTTAGCTCGATGCTAGCTAGCTAACAACAAGAGATTAACCAGCTAAACAGCTGTTAGTGAAGGTTAATGACGTTACAACCTGGCAGGAGCCCTCTTAACACGTTAGCTCAAGCTAACAGTGAGCTTAATGTAACTCAGACGTATCTTTAAACTCAATCAGACTAGATGTCAGTGAAGTGCAGAACTGAGCTTCAATGGAGACACCCATGATCACCTCTCAGACAACTGAAGCACGATAGATAGTGATCAAAAGGGGGGAATGCAGTGGACATTTACTGTGTGAAGGCTTCATGTGAACACGTTTATGTTATTCCCTCTTTGACCTTCACGCCTGCCTGATCATCTGCTTCTCAGGCTTCTCACAAATGTAACATAGCAGACATAACAGGACATTTGTGTCATGTCTGCTTTAACAAGACGTTCTTGTTAAAGCATATATATATATATATATCAGAGTGTGCAGCCTTTCTCTTCGGTGCATTACTTTGCAGGCTCGACAGTGCATACTCTGTAGGCTCTGTGTGATCCTGTAAACCTCTGCCTCTTTCTAGCAAGAAATAAAATACCACAAAGACACTCTTTGTCATTGATTGTTATTTCAATGCTCACTTTGGACTCATCTCGGGGACATCGATAGATAGATAGATAGATAGATAGATAGATAGATAGATAGATAGATAGATAGATAGATAGTAATATTTTCCACCACAGTGTGCAAAGGATGCTGTTACCATCTACCTGTCAGAGTATTTACAGCCTGTTTTATTGCAGATCAGACAGGCAGCCGATGGGGCTGTTTGACAAGTTGGCAGGATGGCTGGGGTTGAAGAAGGAGGTCAATGTGCTGTGTCTTGGTCTGGACAACAGTGGAAAAACCACAATCATCAACCAACTGAAGCCCTCTAATGTAAGTCTACCCAATGCTTTTTTAAGTTTGTATAGTGATGCAAATTTAGGACTAAGGTAGAAGTGAGTTTCTGACAGAAATGTTGTTTACTCTCACTGGTACTACTAGAGATTACAGGAGTTGTGCACATCCATATTCAATGTTACTAACTCTGTTCCTATTATTATCTACATTATCGTCCCATAAATATCTACATATCACTTGGTATGGTTAACTAGTATTTGTATGGTTAACTAGGAAGGAATTTAAGGCATTTTGCTTATTTAGATTTTTATTTACCACATGCTGCATTCCTCCCCCAGGCTCAGGCGCAAGACATCGTCCCAACCATTGGCTTCAGCATAGAGAAGTTCAAGACATCCAGGTAGCGGTTCAAAACAGCAACTTAACTTTATACAATCGGTAGCTCAATAACTTTTAAGTCAACCTCTAATAGTTACATATTTCTGTCTAGAGTAAATTCTTATAGTCCTGGAGCCATTTAGATATATCATGCTTTTTTTTTTCTCAACTCTATACAAAAGTTTTCTCTCTTCTATTTTTCTAGTCTCTCCTTCACAGTGTTTGACATGTCTGGTCAAGGCAGATACAGAAACCTATGGGAGCACTACTACAAGTAAGTGTGCCGTTGCTAGAAAAACCACCAATCCTGTTTGCCGTTTTATATAGTATGCATATTCATTATCTTGATCTCTTCTCAGGGAAGGCCAGGCCATCATATTTGTCATTGATAGTGCAGACAAACTGAGGATGGTAGTAGCCAAAGAAGAACTGGACACATTACTAAACCACCCTGGTATGCTCATGTACATTTAAAATGGTTCTTGAACTTGGGTTTGAATCTCAGCCCTGTTAAATGTTTTAACTTAATTGTGCACTATGCAATTATGGTTTTTTTTGTTTGTTTAAATGAGCACACATTTTGTTATTGCCAATTCCACTTTTTTAAAAGTGATTTTGGTTGCACAATGTTGTTCCTCATTACTAGAATTTAAAAACCTTACTACTTCATAACACTAACTTTCTTACTACAGATATTAAACACAGGAGGATCCCCATCCTGTTCTTTGCTAACAAGATGGATGTCAGGGAAGCTCTGTCTTCTGTCAAGGTCTCGCAGCTGCTCTGTCTGGAGAACATTAAAGACAAACCCTGGCATATCTGGTATAAACTTTCAAGCACACTTATTCCCAATCCTGTATGCAAGGATGCCAAAGTGTTTTGCTTTTTTTTAATAAGATGTGTTTATATGTTTCAGTGCCACTGATGCTCTGAAAGGAGAAGGTTTACAGGAGGGAGTGGACTGGTTACAAGGTATGATAAGAGTTCACATGAATTAAAGTGGGAGTGGGCCTGTAAGTGTAGAGTACATGTATATCAAGTCACCTTTTACCTACATTATATACCGTCAGTTAAAAAAAAGTTCCATATAAGAAATTTTGAGCTTTGGCATGACCACCGTAACTTAGCAACAAGACCCTTACACATCATTCTCAAAACCTACAATGCATTTTATATTTAGGTATTTTTAGTTTCTACTTTAATGTAACTCAAACTCATCAATTGTTCTTTTGGTTTACTGCTGAAGAGTTTAGGTGTTCATAATTGTAAAATTTCCCTGGATACATTATATATACATTACAGTTGATTATTTTTCATTCTCATTTCAAGCAGTAACAAACCAGTTAAATGTGTGGAATTTGAAAAGGTCTTTGTTTTCACTCCACATCTCAATGGATCATGTTTGTTTTAATGTATATCTGACTCAAAAATACACTTCACTTAACTTTGTATTAACCTGCAAAGTGTCTGTTCCACAACCTCATAATCATTTCCTTTTCTTTTTTATTATGTTTACTGCCCTCATTCAAATCCTTCCATAGATCAAATTATGCAGTGAGTACTGCGTGTTTTATAAGTATAGTGTTGTTCCTTGTGTCCTTCTATAGCTGTAAAGACTGTATTTAGAAAAACAACTTGTACTTGTTCCTTACCATGTCTACTTTGTTATTGTGACCTTAGTCTTGATGTAGCTTGGTGAACAACAAGGTCAGTCTGAACAGTACAGTTAGGGCTGTCACTATCACTATGTCAATATCAGATTTTCATTTTTGCTGATTAACTGCATTTCTCACATTTTTACAGATCAAATCAAAACAATGAGAACGTGAGGGCATGATGATGGACGGGTCCGAAGAAGCAGCATCCATGGAAGTCTTTTATGAAAGATGGGTGGACCCTGTTTTCAGAGGTACTATGGGATAGTAATGTTTTTACTGGGGTATTTAGATTATTCTTGGTTGCGTGAGGTTTCATTCAAAAAAGGAGTACATGATTTGATCTCCCGGTACCAGTAGTAACTTACAGCTGTCAGCAGGGGCAGTAAAATGTTAAAAAACATTTGATACTTATCCCTTCCATTTCTCAATATCTTTGTGTAACCGTCTCACAGGAATCATAATGAACTATAGCTGCAGTTATGTAAGTTATTGTGATTGTTGCTTTCTTTATTTAAGGGAGCATGAATACTCAGGATGTCTTTTAGAAACTACATCTTGTTAGGTGTTTTATTTTGTTTGTTTTAGCCCCTCAATTGTCCTGTGTCTGACAAATGGCATATGCCAGCTTCCCTGAAGAGAAAACATGTTTCACAGCTGATTGATTTAGACGAGCACCACATTATACCAGTGAGGTATTTGGCCCGATGTCCACTCGCTCACAGTTACCACTGTTAGATATGTGCGACCTTGTGTGGTGTGATCATATTCGTTTCCACTGCACAGTTACAGCGGGGGGATAAATACTCTATTCTGCAAATGAATGGCCACTGCTTGAACGCAGGTGAGAGTCTCTGCCTGTCTCAAGCCTCCATGCATCAGATATAATTCTAAAAATGGTGGGGTAGTAGGTTAAGGTACTTCAATCTGTATGTTATACTGTACATATAAAACAATCTTAAGCAAGGTCCTTTAGAAATTGTTTCCACCTCTGAAAATGCCAAATGCTCCATTTCTTTTCTTTTTTCCGTCTGTCTCTCAGGGACTCTGTAGATACATCATTATTTGTGTTTGTTTGATGCATCATCACCAGCAGAAGCAACATTTTTTTTTATTTTGCTATTTTTTTTTTGACAATACCAAAATGTTCATGCATATCAGTGCACATCGCCTTTTTCAAACTTGCATATTGGGCCATCTCACTGTCGCATTAAAAACAACAATATTTACTATATTTTTACTGCAGCTATTACATCATGCTTCTCCGCTCATGTTTGATTAATGATTAAGATTAAATGTTTTCCAGGACCCTGTAGATTTTGTTGGACATATTGTAACTTGTGGCTAAGCGTACGTGTATAGTCGACTTAGCTGTAGCGAGTGATGAAATGATTGTCATAAAGTGAATGTCAAGTAAACGAGTTTGCTTATAAATCAAAACTTGTCTTTACAAAGCTGTTTTTTAATCAGTGTTTTTATATTTGCCTTATTTCAGTGCTCAAACAAAAACAAATGTAATCCTACAAACTGCGTGATACAATTTGCTCTGTACTTCAGTGATTCAAAGGCAGACAACTGAAAAGAAAAAATCATCCGCTCACTCTGCACACAGTTTTTAAGGCAAGCCTTTGATCTTCCTTTTTAGTCTCGGACTGAAAGCTTGCATTAAAGACCATTTCTGTACAGATCAGAGTGTGTATGGGAAGTGAGAGGTGATTCACTGTTTCTGGGATTATTTCAAGGCAAAAGGGAACAACTGACAAAAATGTATAGTAAAATATCCATCTTAAGTAAGTGTTTTATTTTATATACTCTGTGGTATCGTGTTCATAAATGTCTCAGCTGTAAACCTTATTTTTAGTATCAGAAATTGCAGAAGCTACAAACCCCCCCACCGCCCACCCAAATCAGCATCCCTGTTCAGACTACCACTGGGGGACGCCAAGGTCCAAAATATTGAAACTCTACTCATTGTGGCTTTCAGGACACAACATTGATTTTGAAATATATCATGTATTCTAACTTCCAGAGTGAATATTTACTGGGACAAGTTTCATATCCCTCTGTCACCTCACTTTATACTTTTAAAACAAGAAGGGAAGTCATGTTTCATATCCTCCAGACGTCTATTTTAAAACATTTAGACCCTTTGAGCACGAGTTCACTTTAGCATCAGAGACGTTGTAGATTTTTGTTATTAAATGAGCTTTGTGTACTTTGTTTATTACATTGTATGTGTTTATTTTTAAAGAATAAATGCTGTGGAGAATGAATATTGTTTCATCATTTTGGGAGTAACGTCACTTCGGTGGCTTCATATGTTACTTGTGTTGTCTTTTCTCTCTTTCTCTGTGTGTCTCTCTAGCGCTCTCTCACTGACATCTTGAGGGCTGCCAGCAACAGCTGCTCATTAAACCTCGAGCCCTCGAACCCTGAAGAATGTAGTTGGATAAACACAAGCATTCATTTATACAAGTTATACAAGAGGATTTCTGTTATTATTCTTTGCAGCAGGTTGTTAATAGTTGTAAATTGTTTGTTATTTGTATCTTCATGTTGACATGTGTACGTATTTAGCATCATCGAGCTACAAACGCAGAGAGTCAGGGTCGTGTGGCAGCCATCTGTCAAACATGCAGTTAGAAACCGTACCAGATGTTTTCGGGAAGTCTTAGATTTTGGCATCAGTATCACACAGAATCACTTGTCAGATGCAAAACAAAATCACATTAAAATCAACGTTATTCCAGCTACGCAGCTTTTATTTGTTACTTTATTTATTGGTTTAAATTGGATTCAGACCCCACAAAAGAATGTACAGTGCTGTTGAGCCTTGACTCAAGCACTGTACTCAAGCTGAATCAAATAACATTTTATTATTATTCCCTAAATTAACAAGACAGGACATTAGAACAGAAAATAAAACAGTTGCCAGTCCGAGCAAGGAAAGAGCTTAAATAAAAACCTTTATTTATTCGAGCATATTTGGTTCACCAGAGTGATTAAAAAACTGGTCTTCTTTAAAGACAAAACATCAGAAATACATTGCATCACCTAATGAAATGACAGGCAGATGCAAAAAGATCATAATATTATCAAAATATGAATATAGAAATAAATAATGACCATACAATTGATGCAGTCTCATCAATTCGAAAAATTAAGATCAAACATGTTCTAGCATTGGAAACCTGAGTCATATTTACTGGCCTCTGTCCATGGTGCTGAAACGGGGACGCTGTGTGCTTCTAGCATTTAAAATAAACTTGTCACCCTTTTGTCTTTATGAGCAAACACCTCTGTGGTCGTACTTAGTGTGTGTGTGTGTGTGTGTGTGTGTGTGTGTGTGTGTGTGTGTGTGTGTGTGTGTGTGTGTGTGTGTGTGTGTGTGTGTGTGTGTGTGTGTGTGTGTGTGTGCACACCAGCAGTTTTTTAAACTGAGACTCACTGTATCATTAAATCTCTCCTACTGCTCTTCAGGATCCATCTTAATTGGATGTCTGTCAGTTTTGACAAGAGGAGCCCACATTAAACGACTCAAGGCAGAGACGGCCATTAAGTAGACACAGTTCATTGATACACCCTGAAGGGGAAGTGGCAGGAAAAGAACACTTCAATAAATGCTAATTGCTTAAAGGTGGGGAGCATTTTTAGACTACACGAATTCTGCCATATTAGGCCCAAAATCAGGAGGAAGACTGGACCGCCTCTGCTTAAGAAGGTATTGAAGATTAACAAGCTTGGATGAGGTCAAATAGCTGTAAAATGCACTTTTGATGAATATAAGATTTAAGTAGTTGTTATTTTAAAGATAAATGCACCGCTCCACAATTTGCTCCTGTGCAAAGCAAAGAGGGCTTCAGGGCAGTTTCTCTTCCTCCTCAGTCGCGCAAAAAAAAAAAAAGAAGAAAAAAAAGGAAAATGTTCCTGTGGAGCAAAGTTAATTGCGGTTGTAAGGTAAAATGCCGGCTGAAGAGCAAGTGACAGCGGATAAAAGGCCACATGAAGTATGGCTGCGCAATTAAGCGGCTGTTACGCACAGAGTTTGAAGGAGCACATGAAGCGTAAAACTAATCCCATCTGCTCAATCCTGAAAATATTGATTATTTAAAAATGCTTTATTATTAAAATTCATGTCCTGAAAATATTGATTATTTAAAAATGTTTTATTAAAATGTATGTTGAGTGATTCCCCGTTATTGAGTGATTCCCCGTTATTGAGTAAAGGAATCTCTCCCACCGTCATCCAGTCAGATCGGCCAGCACACCGTGACGTGTTTCTATGCACGGTGCTCATTACGAGGGACGTTTGGTTTCCTCTGACGTGTGTTTCAGTCCTCCGACGGCTCCTGCCCCCTTATAAGCCTCAGTAAGTCACCCGGGAGACCTCCACCGACGTTTCTTTAACTGGTCCGAGGCTCCTAATAGTTCTGCCTCAGGTGGCCCAGCACATGACTGTAGAAATACTTGTGGTAAGTTTTGCATGTGTTTTTCAAGCTTTTGTAAACTCTTTAGGTGCGTTTTAGGATGATTTCTTATTAATTTCAGCATGACCAAAAGTGGAAATCTTTACATGACCGCTCATTATCTACAATATCATTTGAATAAGGCTGTCTCAAACTCAACGTGGTTATATTTTTGTATATCTTTGCAGTGAATGCTGTGCGTAATTTGAATTTTACGCGCATGTGTCCGGATAGAAGGAGACAGAGAAGAGATACAATGTTTGATCCAAAAGCACAAACTCGAAATAGAAGACACATTGTGTGACATTTGTGGTTATTTTTTTTACCACAATTCTCACAATTTTTTTGTATTCATTTATATTTATGTTGGGAATGATTTCCCATTTGTGTGAACTGGTATATAGGAAATGCAAAGGAAACGTAGATGACACTTTATTTGTTACCTTGCCTGAAGGAAAAGAAAATGACAAAGTCGAGCCTCCAGCTGTCTTAACGATACATGTTGACTTTAAGTCATTGTGATAATGTAGATTGACGAGCACCACAAATGACCTGCGCTGTGTTGAAAGTCAACTTCCTGGAAAAGACAGCTTTCAGGGCCACAACATCGGGCATGACATCAGATTAATCATCTGATGGAATTCTGTCTTGGGGATTATTCTTATTCTAATATTTTTGTTTGTGTTTTTACTTATTTTATACTTATTTTATCTCTTTTTCTGTGTGCAGCACTTTGGAAACCCTTGTGTTTGTTTAAACTGTGCTATATAAATAAAGTGGATTGGATTGGATTGGATTGTTTCAACAAGCCAATACGTGTTTGTTCAGTTGACCCTATAATTCAACTAAAACCTGCTAAAAATGTAAACTTTCTGTGGATTTCACACGAACCTAAAAGGCCAGATGTTGCAGAAAAAGTAAACCCACATTTATTTTTTTTATATATATATATCCTCATTGTACTTAACATCTGATCCTTGCTCGTCCGTGCGCCAAGCAGGTCTCCATGCCCTCCCGTTCCTATAGACCGGTGTGACAATGACCATCCACGTAGAGGGGCTGGTGGCCATCGCGATCTTCTATCTGCTGATCCTGGCCGTGGGCATCTGGGCGGCATGGAAGAACAAACACTCCGGGGAGGCGGAGGGCACCGACCGCAGCGAAACCATCATGGTCGGAGGGAGAGACATTGGATTATTTGTCGGTGGATTTACCATGACGGGTGAAGTTTGTCTTAGTTATTCAATTAAAGACTTTGTGTGGCTATTACCGTTTAAAATGTTTAAAATATCACTTGTGTCCGTTTTGACAAGTTTAATCTTTTCTTTTCTTAATATGCTGAATTTAGAAAATCCATTTTTTTTTTTGTATATGTCTTTCTTTTTCTTTAATTGCCAACATTTTGTAAAATCTTCTCTAGATTGTCTATTAACACAAATGCCAAATACATTTAGTTGTTTATTCTGTTTTTTCTCCAGTGATAACATGTTTTTGTGTGTGTGTGTGTGTGTGTGTGTGTGTGTGTGTGTGTGTGTGTGTGTGTGTGTGTGTGTGTGTGTGTGTGTGACCTTCAGCGACCTGGGTTGGAGGAGGATATATAAACGGCACAGCTGAGTACGTGTATCTGCCGGATTATGGCTTGGCTTGGGCTCAAGCTCCGTTTGGATATGCCCTCAGTCTTGTCGTGGGTGAGTGGTTTAAAACAATGTAAAATACAGGTTGATATTATGTGTGATCAGGAGCATAATTTAGGGATTCTGTGTCCTTGTTTCTTCCTATTAACGCTGAAATGCACCACACATGTAAATACATTGATTTATTGACCACATACCTGTTTGAAATGGTTAGTTTGGCTGCTAATCAAACCGTCACCAATGGTCCTTTGTTCATCCTTCTGAACGTTATCCCCTTGTTAAGTCTTAAACCTGTTGGTTCAAGTAACAGCCTCTTTTTCATGGTTTGTCTATTATAACAAATCAAAAAAGAATGCAGATTTTGCCTTTTTCTATAGAGGTACACTTGAAGGTGCGTCAATTCAATGTGTCCTCTCTTTGTCCCAGGGGGTCTTTTTTTCGCTAAACCCATGCGCTCACGAGGTTACGTCACCATGTTGGACCCGTTCCAACAGATATATGGGAAACGCATGGGTGGCCTCCTCTTCATACCTGCACTTATGGGTGAGATCTTCTGGTCCGCAGCCATCTTATCCGCCCTTGGTGAGTTCATGTTCCCATCTACAACAAAGTCAAAGATTCTGGTGGCAAATAAGAGCAAAGTGAGTTTTTGTCTATATTGTCTATATATATATATATTTGTTTGCCATAACATTTGCTCATTTCCTTAGGTGCTACTCTGAGTGTCATCGTGGACATCAACATTAAGATGTCCGTGGTTATCTCGGCGCTCATTGCAATCTTTTACACCCTGGTTGGAGGACTTTACTCTGTGGCCTACACTGATGTCGTGCAGCTCTTCTGTATCTTTCTTGGCCTGGTAGGTTCATGTTGAGCACGAGTTAAAGATAGATTATAGTAACTAGTGTAATGGAATAACCCTCATCAGTAGATTTACTGTATTTGTCGCACAAAACATACTTTGACCTTGACTCAAAGTATGACAAATCACTCTATGAACTACGCACAAAAATAGTCACGAGTGCTGCTCCAAAGGAACACACTGACATGAAATGATACAACATTTTTATTTTCGACACATTGTCTGGAAATGATGAAAATAAACTAAGGTGGGATAATAACGTCCTAAGTTATAATAACCATTAAACCTATTTGTTATTTGTTGATGCTTTTTGTAACTGTTGTAACTTGTTTCTGGATGTCTACAGTGGATCAGCGTCCCGTTTGCTTTGACCAACCCTGCCGTGTCAGACATCACCATTACTGCAGTGAAGCAGGTGTACCAGTCGCCCTGGAGAGGCAGCATCCAGAAGGGCGACACCTGGGTCTGGATTGACAACTTCTGCCTCCTGGTACAGTCACCACACGTTATCCATCCATCACTCCATCAGAAATAAGTCCACTGTGACCAGCACTAGGTCTAAAGGTCTAAAACTGATTTCATTGATGAATATCAGTATGCTGGGACTATTTGTTAAATGTCAGCAAATTAATCAGTGTGAACTATATGAGTTGAAAATACTACAGCTTGTGAATTTGGCCGAACCTTACGTGACGTAGTTTCATGCACTCTCAACACTACTTTCTGCAAAACCATTCTCTATAGTTGGTCCTTATTCAGATTGAGGCACTAAGGAGAGAGGATGTCTTGCGCTGTACAGATTGTAAAGCCTTTTGAAGCAAATTTGGGAATTGTCACAACTGTGTTACGCTTTAGTTCTGAACATGTTCTTCACTGGTCTCTAAATGTGCTGCAGATGCTTGGAGGAATACCCTGGCAAGTGTATTTCCAGAGAGTCCTGTCTGCCTCCTCGGCCACCTACGCCCAGGTCCTCTCCTTCATAGCCGCTTTCGGGTGCCTCGTCATGGCTGTGCCCTCCGTTCTCATCGGGGCCATCGGGGCCTCCACAGGTTAGAGAGATAACACATGAGCTTGCAAATGCACAGTCTGTGTGTGTGTGTGTGAGTGTGTGTGTGTGTGTGTGTGTGTGTGTGTGTGTGTGTGTGTGTGTGTGTGTGTGTGTGTGTGTGTGTGTGTGTGTGTGTGTGTGTGTGTGTGTGTGTGTTGTTTTGTTTTGGGGCGGAAGGCTCCGGATGGGTCCATGTTGCCCTTAGATCTGAGAGAGCCGGGTAAATAGCAGCTGGTTCACCTCATCCATAATGAAGCAGCAATCCATTTAATAGCCACGCTGGCTGTGTAAATATTACATTAGAGGGAGGCAAGGGACCAAATTAGAGGTTTGATCTCCAGATTTTTAGGCGTCAGATTCCTCGGTGAACGTCTGAATACACAACTTTGTTTTGTCTTGTTTTAACATGGAAATAATAAACACTGCATAAATGTTAACGATAAGATGGTTTTAAATCTCTGCAGCGAGTAATATTTTATTTGTTAGACTTCAAGTTCATTCTTGCTTATTCCCATTATCAGTAGTTTCAGTCTCTGGTTGATGAGCCAAAAACTGTAAATAAATGTTGCAATGCTATCATATATTATTTTCTAACGATTATGCATGTTTTTGTTGGAGCTTTGACATTTTGGTACTGCATATTGTGTAAGCTATGGCTTACATTTTCAGTATATATCAGTATTATGAATGTTTAATTGCAAATGACCTTCATTTCTAAGGAATTTTGAAAAGTTGGGTTCTTCTCTGGAGGCAAGTGGTTATTTATAAAGTTTTTTTATGCTACAGTTCAAGTATAGTATGGCGATATCGAATGTATAATTTATTCTTTCTCTTACTCAGACTGGAACCAGACAAGTTATGGTGCTATTCCTCCTAAAGAGAGGGACCAAGCGGACATGATTCTACCCATCGTGCTCCAACACCTTTGCCCGCCGTTTGTCTCTTTCTTCGGCCTCGGTGCCGTGTCCGCAGCTGTCATGTCATCTGCAGACTCCTCCATCCTGTCAGCGAGCTCCATGTTTGCGAGGAACATCTACCAGCTCGCCTTCAGACAGTCGGTGAGTACAAGTTAATTCAAAATCCATGTTTTTTTTTTGGGGCCTGTTTATGGCTGTTTGGTAAACGTCACGATCCTCTTCCCACTCGTCTCTGCCTCCTCAGGCGTCTGACCGCGAGATCGTGTGGGTGATGCGTATTACCATCTTTGTATTCGGCGGCCTTGCCACGTTGATGGCGCTGGTGACTGGGACAGTTTACGGCCTCTGGTACCTGAGCTCAGACCTGGTTTACGTCATCATCTTCCCCCAGCTGCTGAGCGTGCTCTTTGTCAAAGGCACCAACACGTACGGCTCCGTGGCTGCCTACGTCTTCGGCATGGTGTTGCGTATAGGTGGAGGAGAACCCTACTTACAGCTGCCTCCTTTCATTTATTACCCTGGCTGGACCACTGAGCAGAGGATACACCACATAACTGGAGAGATGGAGGACGTCGTCATTCAGAAGTTCCCCTTCAAGACCATCTCCATGGTCGCCTCCTTCTTGGGTAACGTCGGTTTCTCCTACCTGGCGAAGTACCTGTTTGAGAGCGGCAAGATTTCACACAAATATGACTTTCTCGACGCCGTGGTGTCCAAGCACAGCGGAGAGATCATGGATAAGACAACGCTCGTGACTCGCAGCAACAACATCGGGCTGTCAGAGATGGCGCCCGTCAAACCGCGGCTGAGCGTGACCTTGGCGGCCGCCTTCACGCGCCGTGACACACTGCCGACAGAAATGGTGGAGGAGGAGGAGGAGGAGTCAAGCCCTGATTCCTCCCACCATGATGAAGAATGACAAACTCAGGATGTGTTTAAGAAAATACACTGAACATGTGAGGAGAACTGTCAGAGAACTGGTTACTCTGTCAGATCCTCAAAAAAGAAGTACGGGACAAGAAGCCAACGTCCTCCGGTGGGACTACAAAAGAACCACATGACAGGATATATAGTGTAGCAGCTTGCTGATTGTCCGGACATGACGTTCTCTTTCTGTGAAGTACATCAACCATTCACTCATATAGCTCTTATATACAGTATATTTGGGTGTACTGCATATTCATCCTCTTCTGAACTGCTTTGGAGATATAGTTAAAGAAGATGGTCTTAACTTGATTGATTTTATTTTTATCACTAAAGAAAAAGCAGATCAAACTACAGATGAGTGGAGAGAAGAGATGCTGCACATAGTTTCTACCGCGGAGAAGTGGTGTAATATTTGATCAGAAATATGACAAGGAATTCACGGATGGCAGGTACTTGATGAAAAAGCCACTGACAGCACAACCATAGTATGTACCAATTAGATAAAAGCAATAACACACACAAACATTAACAACTGTACACCAATTATTATAAAAAGCTGAGTGTGAGAGACAGTTGAAGTTAAATAGATTTTAAAAATATGGAAAACAGCATATTTTATAGCTTTAATATGCCATAACAAGCCGATACATTTATGTAATGTGTAATTAATATGTGTAGAACTGAAATAATTGGGTTTTGATTTAGGATTTAAGTGACACATTAAACAGACTGTAATGTCATAAAGTGAAACACATCCGACATATTAACCAACACCCACAACTAATTTAGTTTGACACAGTTTTTAGAGGCAATCATGTCTCTTCATTAATAACACAAACATATCATGACTGTGAATCAATAAAGAAACAATCCATGTATCGTGCTGAGTAGAAAATATAAACAGTAGTGACTGTAGTTGACTTAAAGCATTAGCTAATATTCTCTTTAATGTCAGGTGTAGAAGCAGTTTTAATCCTAGGAATCGGTGTAAGTTAGTGTTTTAAATGATCTTGTATTAAACTGCCTTAATGGAGCTCATAAAACAGTTTTATTTCCACAGTTGTGACTGGACTCTGGTCAGACTGCAGCAAACAAAGACTTGAATATGAATGTAACCTCTACAAAAAGATCGAACTATATCAAGTAGTGTACTTCTACTGCTGTTTGTGTTGTCGTTTTAGTTTGTGATTTTGCAAAGTCAAACAGTAACTGCTGCAGAGCAATGTGGCGGCAGGTTCTGCTTCACAAATCTGTTCTTTTATTTGTTTATATCAGCAAATTATTTTCTCTGTGATGTGTATGTTTGTATAAATATGGAGGAAGAAATATATATGCATAGGTATAAAATCATGCTGGTTAAAATGATTCATATAAGAAAGAAAGGATGCTGTCTAAATGTTTATTTATTTTTGATGTCATAAAAGATGAAACATTAAAAAACAGGAACAAATAATTTCAAGAAAATATATAAATTCTACTTTTGGAACGATAAAATTGGTATTTCACATTTTTTGTTTGCTGACTCTTAAAACTACACTTTGAGAATATTGCAATTAGATTTTAGTATGTGTTGTTTTTTTTGCTGTTTTTTTTATTGTAGATGATAGTGAAACGTGATCAGCATCATGATCAGCGAAGTTCTGTGGCATATCATTTCTTAAAACAAAGCTATGTTGATTTGGGTTCATCCAAAAAGTGAGTATTCACTGTTTGATTGCTGTATGTCAATAAGTTTAGAGGCCTAAACAGGTCAGATTCACTAGGAATTCAGGATCAGAAAAAGCCATCAAAGTAACGCTTTAGTGTCGCAGAAATATATCTTTTTCAGCTATCCTGTTTTATTAATCATTTTGTGTATATGAAGCTTAATTGTGGTATTTTACACTTCAGAGCTTCTGTCTTCTACTTTAAAATATAATTTAAAAAAACATATTTCCTCAGATAAAGGCTCAGTATGAATTTGCAGCCGGTCCGAGCTCTTTCTTGTCTGTCGGGCCCTTCAGCTAGCTGGATGGGAGACGGAAAAAGAGAACATGTCCCGAAACGTGACTGAAATTACAATCGCTTGGCTTGCGTCTTTGTCCCCATCCATGGCCACAGTGAAAGACAGCATCTTAAAATAGCTCTCGCTCTCTGGTTATTTACATTACCTTAAGTGCTGTACTCTCTCTCGTCTGGGACTCTGGGAGGAGCCACCCGGGGCTGGGTGTGGCTGCTGGTGGTCAGGCAGGGAAGATGGACTCCGGGTGGGGGTTAGAGGGGCTGTATCTTACTGGCGCCCGTCGCCATAAAACCCACCAACTCTGATGCGCAGGAATGACGCAGGAGCCCCACCCATCCACCGCACCTCCTCCCTCCATCGCTGGCGTCCTTTTTGACGTCCTTGAGAACTAAGGCCAATCCCATAAAAAAAGAACAGAGGGTGGAGGGGGGAGAAAGAGAGAGAGTGTCCCATCTCCATTCATAGAAAGTACCTCAGAGAGCACTCATGATAATTAACAATTATCAAGAAAAACTGACGCTTGTCCAAAAGTCAATCCATTTATTTAAGGCTTTACGGGTGGGGAGGACAGCGTTGGGGGATGGTTTTTCTTTCTTCTAGAGATAATTTGGATGTGAACCAAAACAGATTCATTCATATCTACTGGGTATCTTTAGAACCTCCTATGATGTCTTTCCAGGAGTCTGATATTATACTAAGGCGGACTTTTGTCCTGCTTTTGATATAATCTCCAATTGGCAAATGTTTTGACATTTATTTTTCTTCTCTTCTATGAAAGCTTTAAAGAAACGTTGTTTTAATCCACACAATAAGAGCTCTGAATGATGTTGTTTTGCTTTTCCATTTATTAAAAACCCTCGGGGATCTTTTCGATTGGTCACACAAACTAAAAACAACCCTCTTGTACTGTAAAGTTGCATTACCTTCTGTCTTGGTCTGGAGGAAGATTCTTTAAGCTCCAACCCAATGGACACACAAAATATTAGAAAATGTGAAGTTGTACCACTTTTACTTCACTTCATTTAATCAGCTACAGCTGTCTGTTTCATTTTCCCAGACAAACCTTGAGAGATAAAATGGAATTCTGGGAATTGAGGTCCCACTGGAGCACTTTCCCCTTAACGTGGACACGGGGAGATGAGATTACAGAGAGCAGACGGTGCTTTCAGATAGACATCTACTCTCTGGAGTCAGGCATAACTTTAGAGAGAGGACTCAAAGCAAGGAGACTGTCCAGGTATCACGCTGGCTGGAAATGTTATTTGTTTAACTTTGAAACGCTTGGAGTTAGACCCAGATTTGTGATTAATAGCCTCAGCACTGATATTGATAGGTCAGTTTGATTTAACAATATAATTAGCTTCCTCATTACAAAAATGAGGTGGAAACAATAGGCTCAACAATGTAACAAGATCCACTGCAAAGTGGAAACAGCAACTTCCTATATTAAATCAACTTTAAGGACTGAACAGTACGACAAGACACATTTGCAATAATATAAAGGGTGAGAAGGGGGGCATTTTCAGTTTAAAGGGCCGTTCCACCAAGTTCAGACATGAAGATCAGTTTACTCCTCATAAGAACAGTTTAACAGTCTAACTAGTATAACTGTGGGATTGTGGAGTTTGAAAGTTATGTATGAACATGCTAGGGCTGGTCCAATGAAAGACACTACTGAGATGCATAGGATTCGTCTTTTTTTTGGAGCTTGGCTCATACCGGCAAATAAAAATCAAGATTTTTTTAACTTTGTGCAAAACAAACCTGCACTTGAGTTGGGCAGTTCCTCCAACCTCAAAGAGCTTTTATCTGACAGAAGCTACAAACAGCCTCTGCTCCCAAACACCATCCTGTCAGAACCGTTCCACTGTGTAAAACAGGGAAACGCAGACTGGACAGCAGCTCTCATATTTCTTATGCCGAGAAAACTTCACATAAAATATAAAGGGATTATCTTCTATGAATAAAGGCTTTTTTGTTTTTTACAGTTTTTCCACAAAAATGTATTATCGATTTCAATGGTTTAAGTGCAGATCCATACAGCCATCACTCTGCACAGTGAAGGTCAAACATCCAAGTGAGGTAATACTATGAAAACACATTTTGAAATTGTTATTGTAATCACAGAAAAGGTTTTAAAAATGTGTGATTTGAATATGATGTAGAGCATAAGACATGGTTTCTGGATCAGACTGTCTCATGTCCAGATAGCGTGACACCAGGCAGCTCATATCTCATCTGTGGCTGAGGCAGGCCACTATTTATGTCCCTCTTAAGTAATGTCTCATGTAATCTAATTGCAAGGCATCTAATTGAAACATCGGCAGAGGGCGAGGGATGGAGAAGAAAAAGAAGCGATGTAGGTTTGAGAAGGATAAATGAAAGAGTATATGTGTGTGGCATATCAACATAATGCCAACCAGTTTTTGACTTACTGGCACAAACATCAGCTTTTTAAATCCACAAGTACAGACACATGCAGAAAAATAATGTCATGTCTAATTGTTTCCCATATATCTCTCCATCTCCTCCATTAGTCCCTCCGAGCAGCTGAGGAGCATCTTTAGCGAAATTAATGTAGCGGCTGCTCTAATCAAATCAGCCAGGAGAACCTAATTATAGAACCAGCTTTGTTCCACTCGGGCTGACTAGAACCGTCTGTCGCTCACCACAGCAGAGAGGGGACTGCTCTACAATCAGCAAACCCCACTGATTCTTAATGAGTCAGATGTATGAATCAGCTTCACTGATATGGAATTTGAGCTGTGGGTCAAGAAGGTACTCAGATCCTCCGAGACTAGATTTTTACAACTGGTGGAGAGCCGTCAGCTCCAGTCGATCAATGGGAATCTAAATGTTCCATTGAACCTGCACGTATTGGAGAGTCAGTGGTGCAGAGCTTGTGAGGTAGAAACAAAAATGAGAAAATCGAAATGCCATAGCAACGTAAAAGTGTTTCAAAAGTGTGCAAAAGTGTGCAAAAAAAGCAAAAATTCTCACCTTTAAATTTAAAATGCTGTGCTACATCACATGTTCCAGGTCCACCCATCATTGCACTATGAGTTTGAAATATCTTCTCCTTATTATAACAACATTAACCTGAGGGTTGCAAACATAATCAAAAATGACATGTTTTATAACCAACATTTCAGATGTGAGAATGAAAATTAAAAATAAATGTAATTTCTTGCCTATTGGTTCCTGTCAAAATGTTCTGTCTATTGCGTTCTTTCCAGCCTTACAATAGTACTGCACTGTAGCTTACTGTGTTTGAGATGATACAACTTGAAAAAAAAGTCAATTAAAACAGTCGAGATAATCGCAATAATCAATTTTTTCTGTATACATGTAGGATTTATTGTTGTGCAAAGTTAGGCTCTAGACCGATATTTTCAGTAATAAAGAATATTCAATGAATAAAGTGAAAGTCATTCTTACTCTGGATTATTTTGAATACCAACTTCTGCATACGTTTTTGCATTTTTTCTCTCATTGATATTTGTATAATGTTCTCTGAAAGGACTCTTGCAAGATCAGTTTTCTTTGTGAATTAGCTATGTTTGACAGCATCGATTGATAATGACAATTTTGTAATTCAAATTCAGTGTTGAACATATAAAATTTTAAGATTTTTTTGTGGCTGACGTATTAACCAATTTAAAACAGATGTTTTCAGTTTGTGTGCTATGTGAGATTTTAAGGTCACATTTAGGGTTAGAGTTGGGAAAATTGGACCAAAGTGACTGTAAAAGAAAATACAAATGCAACAGTAGTATCTCTATATCTCTATATCTCTGTTTTCTCATGTGAGGGCTGCCCTGCCACACAACACGTCCCCCTTCAGCCCTCTCTTTTCTTAAGACAGCAAGAAAGGGACACACTGGATGTACAGTCTTTTTTTTTTAATCCCATAGAGAGTCAGTGGGGAGAATAATGTAGCAGCCACACACACACACACACACACACACACACACACACACACACACACACACACACACACACACACACACACACACACACACACACACACACACACACACACACACACACACGTAAAAGCCCACATTGGCCCCAGGGGACCTGTTCACTCTCTGAATGGAGACGCTAAGGGAGGGAGGGTGGATGGGACCCATGTGAACTATTCACATGCACACACAAGGGTCCTGATGGTGAGTGTGATGGTTGGGGGTGGGTGACACAAAGACACAGAAGGAAGGATGTGACATTTGAGTTTGTATATTATAAGTAATGTTGCCTTATGATATTAGGCGAGAGAGTATTTAAGTTTTTTTTAATTGACTGCAGGAGTTGCAGCATTTAGGGACAGCAATGGCCAAGAACAAAAGCAGAAACAAAGGACAAAGACAGGAAGAAAATGTTAGGACGGTCGTCATACCTCTTAGCTCATCACGACGCACATCCAGCCCCGCCCTGTCCTGTGTGTGTGTGTGTGTGTGTGTGTGTGTGTGTGTGTGTGTGTGTGTGTGTGTGTGTGTGTGTGTGTGTGTGTGTGTGTGTGTGTGTGTGTGTGTGTGTGTGTGAACGTCTTTAGTATCACAATCAGTGCCCTGGCTGAGTCTGAGCCAGAGGATCCATTAGAGCTGATTGAGGAGCACAAGGGTGCAGACGTAACCCTGAGAGAAGGTGACGAGCACACACACACACACACACACACACACACACACACAGACACACTCACACAGTCCAGTCACATAAAGCATGAGTAAAACTAGAGCTACAAGCAACTACTGTATGTAACAGGCATATAAAGACTCACATGTGAGCATAAGATGGCAGAACAATGATGACACACCATGTAAATGCATTTAAACATGTACGAAGATACATGACATGCTGTGAAGAAGAACTATTTGGAACCAAGTGTTTGGAGTCCAAAAGATTGATTTATTACCATTACATACATTTACCATTACCATTAATATTTACCTCTGATATTACACACACACACAAACACACCACACACACACACACACACACACACACACACACACACACACACACACACACACACACACACACACACACACACACACACACACACACACACACACACACACACACAAAGACTCACGTAAATTGACATTCTTTACTGATGAGGGAGGGATGAATTTGCAGTTATTTAAGAGGTAACAAATAATGAATGATAATAAATGGATCTTTTTGGACTCCGAACACACTGCTAATAACATCAACAGTGTCTCTGGACAATCTGTGCAACACACACATACATGTCATGTCTGGAGCTGTCTCCAATCACATACGTCCGTGTCTGCTTCCTGCTACTCTTTCAGATATTTAACTCCCTGCATCATGTTCCTCCTGCATTAGCACTTAGATGACTGATAAGGGTGAAGGTATCCTTTGTCATTCGTTCAAGTTGTTTAAAGGTTATATAAATATGTTGTTTAAACTGTACACTTTAGTTATAGTATGGTATGATCAAACAACCTTGTTCAGAGGAAGGGAAGACAATAAAATACTGAAAGAAGAATCAGACTGTATGAGATTCTGTGATGTCTCAATGTTTGTGTGTACCTGATTTTGAGATTGTTTCTCTGTTGACAGAGAAGAAGAGAAGGTCTCTGCCTCTCGTCTCTGTCGTTGTGTCAGACAGGATCAGGGAGAGGATCACTGGAGAGGGGCTGAGCGAGGGGAGCCCCCACATTGACGATGGGCCGGGTACTGTAGAGAACACAGAGGCGGTGTTGAGGAGGTCACACTCCAGCACACTGCAGAGTGACAGTGTGTGGCTGGGTGTCACATCAGGAGGTTGCCTCATGTCAAAAGCAGGATGACACGTGATTGCTCAGAGTCGTAACACAGCGCTGCACACACACACCCACATTCACACACATAGATAAAAACATGTACAAATAAACATGGAGAAGTCCTGAAAAGCAAAGTCACAAGAATCGAACAGCACTTCAAAATACAATTAATATTTTTTACTTTAACTTGTATTCAGAGATTTGCTCAGTTAAGACACATTTACAGCTGTTCTGATGTTGGCAAATACATATCTTTCCAAAAAGTTGTAATATATTACGAACATAGAAGCATGCATTAGCAGAATGTCAATATGTGATGCTGTTATAGCTTGTTATTTCGTTTTACACTGTATGATATTTCTTTATGAAAAGAAGTTACCTATCTCACAACCACTAGGTGGAGCCAAGTGGACTGAGAATAGAGTTGCTTCCATAGTCTGTACTGGTGTTTCTAGAGAGAGAAAAGTGTAACTCTCAAACTCTGTACTTCAATACTATTTTCAGGTAGCCTACCTGTCTCTCTTTCTGCTCAGTGGCTGTATAAGACCAACTGGAATGTGGGGGACACATGGAATTGTATAGCTACCAAATACATTAAGAACAATTGTTACATACCACCACCTCCCCCATAGAGCTGGTTCTTCATAGACTAATGATACGCATTCAACAAGGAACAATAGAATAGTAATTATTGACTATTTTACATTGTTGTATTGGTACAGATCTGAACACCTAATCCACCACTGCAGGGGACACATCCATGAACGTGCTTTTAGGTGAACAAAATGATTTCACTCTCCTATAAATCTCAACGAACTACTTCCAATATGTTATTGCTATTAAGCAGAACCACACCTGCTGCAAAAGAAAACAGGTGTAGTTTTAGTGGATTTTTTTTAAAAATAATTATGGATTAATATATGGCACAATAATAAAATGCTCGATTTCTGTTGAGACCGACCGAGCCTTCCCCTTTAGGACAGGTAGGAGTGTGGGTGACTTGTGTATGTGACGCGGTCTGGCCGGTGTTGTTATAGGAGGTGAGGCTCGAAGGGTTCCGCCCACCGGCAGCTGCAGGTACTGCAGTCAAAATGAAGCTGCCTGTAGTCAGTAGAAAGTGTCCCGATAAAGCCAGGTTCCAGTGTAACGACTGTAAACAGCGCCGTGTTTTATTTTCAATGGAATAAATAAATGATGTGTTTAATGCAACGTTTAGGTACAACGTTTCATCAAGATTCATTCATGCTGGTGGCTTGCTGCGAGTCAGGCTCACAGGTGATTGAGTTCACTTAGAGACACCAGAGGTCTCCATAACGGTTCAGAGCCGCGAAGCTGGAAAGGTAACAATGCTGTTATTTATCATCTTTCTATAGTTTAAGATTCATTTCTTATATGCTAGTGTGAAAATGTGTTTTTAATACCCCCGGGAGGCCGCTATGATGCCTCTAGTATTGGAAAACCTTAATGATCATGGCAATTGGAGCGGATGGCACAGCTGGGATGCCACGTGGGGCTGGTTGTCTGTGTGTTGCCAAGTAACCGGTAATCAGTTTCAGGCACTAGGGATGTTCCTAACGACTAATTAATTTCCCCTGCATTTAAACAGAAGTTTAAACATAGACTAGTAGATCAATCTAAAAGAAGAAAAAGTCTACATTTTGCACAATCTAACCTGTAAGGTTAAACATTTTGTATAAAGGCCATTTGAATCATTTATCACCCATATTTTTGATAACCACATAATATTTCAAATGAAGCTGCCCCCAGTGTTGCCTCCAGATGGCTGGTTATGAATGTGCCTCACGAAGCCGGTGTGTGGTGTTACATTTGATGAAACGCCAGTGGGGACTGTGGTCTAAGCAAAGTTAATGGTTTGGCATCACTTTTACAGTAATTAGGATTTATGTTTTATTGCTTTCCAACTTTCTCTTCCTCAATGAAGAGACTGCACCGTGGTGTGGTGGGTAGCACTGTTGCCTCACAGCAAGAGTGGCCCCGGTTCTTCGGCTTCTTCGGCTTCCTACCACAGTCCAAAGCAGGATTGATGAATTATATTGCCACGTAGGTGTGGATGTGAGTGGGAATGGTGTATTTCTATGTATGTCAGCCCTGTCTCACTCTGTTCAGAGTGTGCCCTTGCCAAGTGTCAGCTGGGATTAGCTTGAGCTCTCCCAACAACTCTGTAAAGGAGTAGTGGTTTAAGATAATGGATGGATAACAGGTTTTTATCTTGTGAAATATTCAGCTTCAATCCATATTTGTTGGCGTTTAGCCTTTCAATATCTATTTTTTCACTGTGGTTTAAGAACTGGTAACTCTCCTGAACTCAACTGTATTAATAGGGTGGTCTAGTATAACATATATTACATTTAGCCTAACCACAATAACACAGTCATATTTTCCCCATTTTTAAGGCTGATGACACAATAAAATATGATGACAGTCATTCGAAGTTTCATTCTAAAACCTCAAAAGAAGCTTCAAAAATATATATAAGACATTAGATACTGTTTTATCTGATGGCCAATCCAGTCAATCCTGAGAAAAACACACTTACTGCTGAACCTACAGGCTCTATTTCAGAAAGAGGAGGTGGTGGTGGGAGAACTCGACGGGGTGGAAGTGAGTCAGGAGTGTCTGATGAGTTCAGATCAGAGCAGAGAGACACTGCTGCTGCAGGAGGAGTGGCGGCTCTTCAAAGCAACATTTGAGATAGCATTTGGCAATATGTAATTTGAATGTGCACGTTAATAAAATTATAATACCTTAGACCGACCAGTATTTGTGCTGCCGACTTTTGATTTGACTAGTCGACTTATCATGCACACCCCTACAGCGCATACACACAGGAAATTGAGCAATG